>NW_028124669.1:0-79800 GCF_965194825.1 Balaenoptera physalus
TGACCATTTATTGTTTAGAGATTTTTTGCTGATGATCATTCTGAGTGTTGTCAGGTAAAAGTTTTTGTAGATTGCATTTGCATGTCTTTATTAATTCCTGATGTTGAACTTTTTCCAGGGGCTTTTTGGTTAAAGAAGAATAAAAAAGAAAGAAAAGAAAAAATGTGAGTTAAATATGCCTCTTGAAATTGTCTTCTTGAAAGGTTGCCCTCTTTTGAATTTTTTCGTCGATATTCGAATCCAGGATATGTTTTTGAGGGCAGGTGTCATTTACTGAGCTGCAGTTCTTGTGACTATCAAGTGACCCTTAGCACGGTGTTTAAAGCTGCTTTTGCGGGAGACGGTCACAAGGCTGCGGCATTTCTCCATCCCCAGATCTGGTTAACTAGGCCCAAAGAGCCTTCCTGGGTGTAATGTTCCAACTTGTAAATTAAAATGGAATGTGCCAGGAAAAACCCCCATAAGTTTATGTCTCATTCCTTCTTGTTGGTTTTCTTAATTTAATTTTTATTTGTTATCACAGCAAATTTGATTACAATGTTTTGTTTGTTCTAAGTGTGTAAGATGGGGTTCTTTTACACATATACATATATCTGTTCATCTTCGGATCCATTTCCCATGTGGGTTATGACACACTGTTGAGCCGTCTTCTCTTGGTATTCCGTAGGTCTTTGGTGCTTATATATTTCACACGTGTTGGTATATCCCTGTTTACCGCAGTATCCTAATTTATTCCATCCTCACCCCTTTCCATTTGGCTAACCATACGTTTGTTGATCGAATCTTTGATTGCCTTTCTCTGTGAAAAATCTTCATTGGTATCCATTTTTAGGTAACCCCATTAAGTGATATCATAGGATATGTGTCCTTCGCTTTCTGCCTTACTTCAAGTTGTGATTACCTCTAGACTCATCTATGGTGCTGCAAACGGCATTGTTTCATTTTTTGCCTTGGCTAATATTCCATCTGTACGTGTACCAGTTCTTCTTTTCCATTCATCTTTTGATGGACTTTTTGGTAGCTTCCATGTCTTGGCTATTGTAATACTGCTGCACTGCAGTTTTGCCTGCCTGTGTCTGTCTGATTCTGTCTTCTTAGGTCATAGGCCCAGGAGTGTGCCTGCTGAATCCTATGGTACCTCAATGTGGATCTGTTAAAGGCACCTCCATTCCGTTTTCATTAGTGTCTCTTACCAGTTTAGTCTCACTTAGAGATGAGGGTACGCATTTCTCCACAGCCCCTTCAGCATTTACTGTTTGCAGAATTTTGCTGATGGTCATTCTGACCGGTGTGAGCTGATACGTTTTTGTAGATTGGATTTGCATGTCTTTTATGATGAGCTAATGATGAGCATTTTTCCACGCCTTTTTGCTGTTGTTGTTGTTGTTACAAAGAAAACTAAAGTGCTTGTAAAATATACCTCTTGAAATTGTCTTCTTGAAACCTTGCCCTCTTTTGTATTTTTCGGTCGATTTTCGACCCCAGGATTTTTTTTGAGGGCGTGTGTCACTTTCAGGCTTGCAAGTGTCGTTAATATTTAGTGACCATTAGCGCTGGGTTGAAAGCTGCTGTTGTGGGAATCGGCCATACGGCGGCAGCGTCTCTCCATTCCTAAATCTGGTCACTGGGGCAGCAGAGCTTTCCTGGAAGTCGTGTTCCGAGGTTGTCAATTTGAATGGAATGTGCCAGGAAAAAAACCCCTAAGTTTATGTCTCAGTACATCATCTTCATTGTTATAATTTAATTTTCTTAATCAGGTTAATGATTCGAATATTATTTGTTCTAGATGTACACAAACTGGTTCATTTGTACATCATCTATCTCTATTCATGTACAGATCGTTTTCCCATGTAAATTAATACACAGTGTTCAGTAGACCTCCCTTGGTATATGGTCGGTCTTTTTGATATATGTATTTAATATGTATTGGTGTACGTATGGCAACCGTAATCTTCATTTGTCCATTGCTCCCACCTTTCCTTTTAGAAAGCCATAGTTGTTTTCTAAGCCTGTGAGTGTCTTTCTCTGTGGAAATAAGTTCATTTGTGTCAGTTGTTAGATATCTAACACCTACAAATGATATCATAAGATATTTGTCTTTTGCGTTCCGACTGACCTCATGTTCCGGGATAATCTCCAGGATCATCTATGGTGCTGCAAAGAGCAGTGTGTCATTGTTTTCCACGGCTAATATTCCACTGTGTACATGGACCACTTCTTCTTTGTCCGTTCCTCTGTTAATGGACATTTTGGTTGCTTCCACGTCTTGGCTTTTGTGAATACTGCATCAGTGCACCTTTGCCAGCCTGTGTCTTCTCGACTCTGGTCTTCTCAGGTGAAAGGCCCAGCGGTGGGCCTGCTGGATTGAATGGTCCCTCAGTCTTTACTTGGAAACGCAGTTCCTTTCTGTTCTCATTATTGGCTCTTACCACTTTACATCTCACCAGCAGCTAGAGGGTACACAGTTCTCTAAAACCTCTTCAGCATTTATTGTTCGTAGGCATTTTGCTGATGGTCATTCGACTGGTGTGTGTCGAAACCTTTTCGTAGATTAGATTCGCATGAGTGTAATAATTCCTGATGTTGACCTTTTATCCATTTTCTTTTTTAAAAAAAAAAGTGTGTGTAAAACTTGCCTCTCATACGATCTCCTTGAAAACTTTGCTGTCTTTTGCGTTTTTTTGGCCATTCCCTACCTCGGAACATTTTTTCGAGGGCAGGTGTCCTTTACAGCCCTGAGTCCTTGTGAATATTAAGTGACCGTTAGCTGTGGCTTAAAGCCGCTCTTGTGGGAAAGGGCCACAAGGTGGCACAATTTCTGCATTTAAATCTCAGGGTAGTTGGGCAACAGATCCTTCCTGGAAATCGTTTTCGTAGGCTGTAAATTAGAGGGGAATGTGCCAAGGCAAACCCCCAACCGCTTATATCTCCTTACTTCTTGTTTGTTTTTAAAATTTTATGTTTATTTTTTATCACAGCCAAGTTGATAGTAATGTTGTGTATGTACTGGGTGTACAGAATCTGGTTCATGATGTCTATCTATCTATGTATTCATCGTTGGATCATTTCCCATGGACGTTATTCCAGAGTGTTGAGTGGACCTCTCCTGGTATTCCATAGGCCTTTGGTGATTATATGTTTCATATATATTAGTTTAGGTCCGTCACCCCCATACCCTAATGTACCCATTCCTCCCACCTTTCCATTTGGTTAAACATAATTTTGATTTCTTAATCCATGAGTGTCCTTTTCTTGGAAATAAGTTCATGGGTATCATTTTTTAGGTCACACCTGTAAGTGATATCATAGGATATCTTTCTTTCGGTTTCTTTCTTACTTCCAGTGGTGTGATTATATCTCGGTCCTTCTATGGTGGTACAAACAGCACTGTTTCAGGCTTTTCCATGTCTACTATTCCATTGTGTACATGGAGCAGTACTTCTGGTGCGTTCATCTATTGATGGCTATTTTGGTTGCTTCCAAGTGTTGGCTGTGGTAAATATTACTGCAGTGTAAGATTGCCAGCCGGTGTCTTTTGGATTCTGGTCTTCTCAGGTGCTAGGCCCAGTAGTGGGCTTACCAGTTCATATGGTAGCTCAATTTTTACCTTGAAACGCACGTTCATTCTGTCCTAACTACTGGCTGTTACCAGTTTACATCCCACCAGCAGCTAGAGGGTCCACAGTTCTCTAAAACCCCTTCCGCATGTATTGTTTTTGGACTGTTTTGCTGATGATCATTCTGTTGTGAGGTGAACGTTTTGATAGATTGGATTTGCATGTCTTTATTAACTTCTGATGTTGAGCATTTTTCCATGCCCATTTTTTGGTTAAAGGAAAAAAGAACAGGAAAAAGGAAAAGACAAAATGTGTGTAAAATATGCCTCTTGAAATTCTCTTCTTGAAAGGTTGCCCTCTTTTGAATTTTTTGGTCGATTTTCGACCCCAGAAATTTTTTTGAGGGCAGGTGTCATTTACAGGCCTGCAATGAAGGTGACTTTTAACTGACCATTAGCACTTGGTTTAAAACTGCTGTTGCAGGAAGGCCAAGATGCTGCAGGATTTCTCCATTCTCAAATCTGGTTACTAGGTCAACAGAGCCTTCCTGGAAGCTGTGTTCCAAGGTTGTAAGTTAGAATGGAATGAGCCAGGAAGAACCCCTATAATTGTATGCCTCATTACTTCCTGTTCGTTTTTTTAAATTTAATTTTTATGTTTTATCACAGCAAATTTGATTATAATGTTTTGTTTATTCTAGGTGTGCAAGACGTGTTTGCTTTACACCTATACATATATGTATTCATCTTGGGATCCATGTGCCATGTAGGTTATGACACAGTGTTGCGTAGTCTTCTTTTGGAATTCCGGAGGTCTTTGGTGATTATATATTTCACGTGTGTTTGTATATCTCTGTTAACCCCGATATCCTAATGTATCCAATCTTCACAAATTTCCAGTGGGTTAACCATAAGTTTGTTGAATAAATCTGTGATTGCCTTCCTCTGTGGAAATATCTTCACTGGTATCAATTTTTAGGTAACACCTATAATTGATATCCTAGGATATGTGTCTTTCGCTTTCTGACTTACTTCAAGTTGTGTGATGACCTCCAGAGTCATCTATGGTTCTGCAAAGTGCATTGTTTCATTTTTTTTCCGTGGCTAATATTCCATCTGTACACGTACCGGTTCTTCTTTGTCCATTCGTCTCTTGATGGACTTTTTGGTTGTTTCCGTGTCTTGGCCATTGTAATACTGCTGCAGTGCAGTTTTGCCTGCCTGTGCCTTTCCATTTCTGTCTTCCTAGGTGATAGGCCAAGGAGTGGGCCTGCGGGATCATATGGCATCTCAATGTTTACCTTTTAAAGGCAGCTCCCTTCTGTTTTCCTTCGTGGCACTTACCAGTTTACGAGCCACTTACAGTCGAGGGTATGCATTTCTTCACAACCTCTTCAGCATTTATTGTTTGTATTTTTGTGCTGATGGTCATTCTGACCGGTGTGAGCTGATACCTTTTTGTGGCTGGATTTGCATATGTCTTGTAATTCCTTATATGGAGCTTATAGCCATGTACTTTTTTTTTTGCTTTTTAAAGAGTGAGTACAGCTTACCTATTCAAATGGTTTCTTGAAGTATGTGCCATATTTTGAATTTTTTTGGCCATTACCTCCCTCAGCACATTTTGTTGGCAGGTGTCATTTATAGCCCTGCAGTCCTTGGGAATATGAAGTGTCCTTTAGCACAGGCTTTCAAACTGCTGTTGCGGCAAACGGCCACAGGGCCGCAGCATTTCTACATTCCCCACTCTGGTTACTAGGGAAACCGTACCTTCCTGGAAGTAGTGTTCCTTGGTTGTACATTCGAGTGGAATGTGCCCGGATAAACCCCCAAAGCTTATGTCTCCTTACTTATGTTTGTTTTTTGTATTTAGTTTATATTTTTTATCGGAGTAATATTCCATTGTGTACGTGGACCACTTTTTCTTTGTGCATTCATCTGTTGATGGACATTGTGGCTGTTCCAAGTCTTGGCTAGGGTACATAGTGCTGCAGTGTAGGATTGTCAGCCTGTGTCTTTTTGATTCTGGTCTTCTCGGGTGATAGGCCCAGTAGTGGGCCTACCAGATCATATGGTAGCCCAATTTTTACCTTTAAACGCACCTCCTTTCTGTTCTCATTACTGGCTGTTACCTTTTGACACCCCACCAGCAGCTAGAGGGTACACAGGTCTCTAAAACCACTTGACCATTTATTGTTTAGAGATTTTTTGCTGATGATCATTCTGAGTGTTGTCAGGTAAAAGTTTTTGTAGATTGCATTTGCATGTCTTTATTAATTCCTGATGTTGAACTTTTTCCAGGGGCTTTTTGGTTAAAGAAGAATAAAAAAGAAAGAAAAGAAAAAATGTGAGTTAAATATGCCTCTTGAAATTGTCTTCTTGAAAGGTTGCCCTCTTTTGAATTTTTTCGTCGATATTCGAATCCAGGATATGTTTTTGAGGGCAGGTGTCATTTACTGAGCTGCAGTTCTTGTGACTATCAAGTGACCCTTAGCACGGTGTTTAAAGCTGCTTTTGCGGGAGACGGTCACAAGGCTGCGGCATTTCTCCATCCCCAGATCTGGTTAACTAGGCCCAAAGAGCCTTCCTGGGTGTAATGTTCCAACTTGTAAATTAAAATGGAATGTGCCAGGAAAAACCCCCATAAGTTTATGTCTCATTCCTTCTTGTTGGTTTTCTTAATTTAATTTTTATTTGTTATCACAGCAAATTTGATTACAATGTTTTGTTTGTTCTAAGTGTGTAAGATGGGGTTCTTTTACACATATACATATATCTGTTCATCTTCGGATCCATTTCCCATGTGGGTTATGACACACTGTTGAGCCGTCTTCTCTTGGTATTCCGTAGGTCTTTGGTGCTTATATATTTCACACGTGTTGGTATATCCCTGTTTACCGCAGTATCCTAATTTATTCCATCCTCACCCCTTTCCATTTGGCTAACCATACGTTTGTTGATCGAATCTTTGATTGCCTTTCTCTGTGAAAAATCTTCATTGGTATCCATTTTTAGGTAACCCCATTAAGTGATATCATAGGATATGTGTCCTTCGCTTTCTGCCTTACTTCAAGTTGTGATTACCTCTAGACTCATCTATGGTGCTGCAAACGGCATTGTTTCATTTTTTGCCTTGGCTAATATTCCATCTGTACGTGTACCAGTTCTTCTTTTCCATTCATCTTTTGATGGACTTTTTGGTAGCTTCCATGTCTTGGCTATTGTAATACTGCTGCACTGCAGTTTTGCCTGCCTGTGTCTGTCTGATTCTGTCTTCTTAGGTCATAGGCCCAGGAGTGTGCCTGCTGAATCCTATGGTACCTCAATGTGGATCTGTTAAAGGCACCTCCATTCCGTTTTCATTAGTGTCTCTTACCAGTTTAGTCTCACTTAGAGATGAGGGTACGCATTTCTCCACAGCCCCTTCAGCATTTACTGTTTGCAGAATTTTGCTGATGGTCATTCTGACCGGTGTGAGCTGATACGTTTTTGTAGATTGGATTTGCATGTCTTTTATGATGAGCTAATGATGAGCATTTTTCCACGCCTTTTTGCTGTTGTTGTTGTTGTTACAAAGAAAACTAAAGTGCTTGTAAAATATACCTCTTGAAATTGTCTTCTTGAAACCTTGCCCTCTTTTGTATTTTTCGGTCGATTTTCGACCCCAGGATTTTTTTTGAGGGCGTGTGTCACTTTCAGGCTTGCAAGTGTCGTTAATATTTAGTGACCATTAGCGCTGGGTTGAAAGCTGCTGTTGTGGGAATCGGCCATACGGCGGCAGCGTCTCTCCATTCCTAAATCTGGTCACTGGGGCAGCAGAGCTTTCCTGGAAGTCGTGTTCCGAGGTTGTCAATTTGAATGGAATGTGCCAGGAAAAAAACCCCTAAGTTTATGTCTCAGTACATCATCTTCATTGTTATAATTTAATTTTCTTAATCAGGTTAATGATTCGAATATTATTTGTTCTAGATGTACACAAACTGGTTCATTTGTACATCATCTATCTCTATTCATGTACAGATCGTTTTCCCATGTAAATTAATACACAGTGTTCAGTAGACCTCCCTTGGTATATGGTCGGTCTTTTTGATATATGTATTTAATATGTATTGGTGTACGTATGGCAACCGTAATCTTCATTTGTCCATTGCTCCCACCTTTCCTTTTAGAAAGCCATAGTTGTTTTCTAAGCCTGTGAGTGTCTTTCTCTGTGGAAATAAGTTCATTTGTGTCAGTTGTTAGATATCTAACACCTACAAATGATATCATAAGATATTTGTCTTTTGCGTTCCGACTGACCTCATGTTCCGGGATAATCTCCAGGATCATCTATGGTGCTGCAAAGAGCAGTGTGTCATTGTTTTCCACGGCTAATATTCCACTGTGTACATGGACCACTTCTTCTTTGTCCGTTCCTCTGTTAATGGACATTTTGGTTGCTTCCACGTCTTGGCTTTTGTGAATACTGCATCAGTGCACCTTTGCCAGCCTGTGTCTTCTCGACTCTGGTCTTCTCAGGTGAAAGGCCCAGCGGTGGGCCTGCTGGATTGAATGGTCCCTCAGTCTTTACTTGGAAACGCAGTTCCTTTCTGTTCTCATTATTGGCTCTTACCACTTTACATCTCACCAGCAGCTAGAGGGTACACAGTTCTCTAAAACCTCTTCAGCATTTATTGTTCGTAGGCATTTTGCTGATGGTCATTCGACTGGTGTGTGTCGAAACCTTTTCGTAGATTAGATTCGCATGAGTGTAATAATTCCTGATGTTGACCTTTTATCCATTTTCTTTTTTAAAAAAAAAAGTGTGTGTAAAACTTGCCTCTCATACGATCTCCTTGAAAACTTTGCTGTCTTTTGCGTTTTTTTGGCCATTCCCTACCTCGGAACATTTTTTCGAGGGCAGGTGTCCTTTACAGCCCTGAGTCCTTGTGAATATTAAGTGACCGTTAGCTGTGGCTTAAAGCCGCTCTTGTGGGAAAGGGCCACAAGGTGGCACAATTTCTGCATTTAAATCTCAGGGTAGTTGGGCAACAGATCCTTCCTGGAAATCGTTTTCGTAGGCTGTAAATTAGAGGGGAATGTGCCAAGGCAAACCCCCAACCGCTTATATCTCCTTACTTCTTGTTTGTTTTTAAAATTTTATGTTTATTTTTTATCACAGCCAAGTTGATAGTAATGTTGTGTATGTACTGGGTGTACAGAATCTGGTTCATGATGTCTATCTATCTATGTATTCATCGTTGGATCATTTCCCATGGACGTTATTCCAGAGTGTTGAGTGGACCTCTCCTGGTATTCCATAGGCCTTTGGTGATTATATGTTTCATATATATTAGTTTAGGTCCGTCACCCCCATACCCTAATGTACCCATTCCTCCCACCTTTCCATTTGGTTAAACATAATTTTGATTTCTTAATCCATGAGTGTCCTTTTCTTGGAAATAAGTTCATGGGTATCATTTTTTAGGTCACACCTGTAAGTGATATCATAGGATATCTTTCTTTCGGTTTCTTTCTTACTTCCAGTGGTGTGATTATATCTCGGTCCTTCTATGGTGGTACAAACAGCACTGTTTCAGGCTTTTCCATGTCTACTATTCCATTGTGTACATGGAGCAGTACTTCTGGTGCGTTCATCTATTGATGGCTATTTTGGTTGCTTCCAAGTGTTGGCTGTGGTAAATATTACTGCAGTGTAAGATTGCCAGCCGGTGTCTTTTGGATTCTGGTCTTCTCAGGTGCTAGGCCCAGTAGTGGGCTTACCAGTTCATATGGTACCTCAATTTTTACCTTGAAACGCACGTTCATTCTGTCCTAACTACTGGCTGTTACCAGTTTACATCCCACCAGCAGCTAGAGGGTCCACAGTTCTCTAAAACCCCTTCCGCATGTATTGTTTTTGGACTGTTTTGCTGATGATCATTCTGTTGTGAGGTGAACGTTTTGATAGATTGGATTTGCATGTCTTTATTAACTTCTGATGTTGAGCATTTTTCCATGCCCATTTTTTGGTTAAAGGAAAAAAAAACAGGAAAAAGGAAAAGACAAAATGTGTGTAAAATATGCCTCTTGAAATTCTCTTCTTGAAAGGTTGCCCTCTTTTGAAGTTTTTGGTCGATTTTCGACCCCAGAATTTTTTTTGAGGGCAGGTGTCATTTACAGGCCTGCAATGAAGGTGACTTTTAACTGACCATTAGCACTTGGTTTAAAACTGCTGTTGCAGGAAGGCCAAGATGCTGCAGGATTTCTCCATTCTCAAATCTGGTTACTAGGTCAACAGAGCCTTCCTGGAAGCTGTGTTCCAAGGTTGTAAGTTAGAATGGAATGAGCCAGGAAGAACCCCTATAATTGTATGCCTCATTACTTCCTGTTCGTTTTTTTTAATTTAATTTTTATGTTTTATCACAGCAAATTTGATTATAATGTTTTGTTTATTCTAGGTGTGCAAGACGTGTTTGCTTTACACCTATACATATATGTATTCATCTTGGGATCCATGTGCCATGTAGGTTATGACACAGTGTTGCGTAGTCTTCTTTTGGAATTCCGGAGGTCTTTGGTGATTATATATTTCACGTGTGTTTGTATATCTCTGTTAACCCCGATATCCTAATGTATCCAATCTTCACAAATTTCCAGTGGGTTAACCATAAGTTTGTTGAATAAATCTGTGATTGCCTTCCTCTGTGGAAATATCTTCACTGGTATCAATTTTTAGGTAACACCTATAATTGATATCCTAGGATATGTGTCTTTCGCTTTCTGACTTACTTCAAGTTGTGTGATGACCTCCAGAGTCATCTATGGTTCTGCAAAGTGCATTGTTTCATTTTTTTTCCGTGGCTAATATTCCATCTGTACACGTACCGGTTCTTCTTTGTCCATTCGTCTCTTGATGGACTTTTTGGTTGTTTCCGTGTCTTGGCCATTGTAATACTGCTGCAGTGCAGTTTTGCCTGCCTGTGCCTTTCCATTTCTGTCTTCCTAGGTGATAGGCCAAGGAGTGGGCCTGCGGGATCATATGGCATCTCAATGTTTACCTTTTAAAGGCAGCTCCCTTCTGTTTTCCTTCGTGGCACTTACCAGTTTACGAGCCACTTACAGTCGAGGGTATGCATTTCTTCACAACCTCTTCAGCATTTATTGTTTGTATTTTTGTGCTGATGGTCATTCTGACCGGTGTGAGCTGATACCTTTTTGTGGCTGGATTTGCATATGTCTTGTAATTCCTTATATGGAGCTTATAGCCATGTACTTTTTTTTTTGCTTTTTAAAGAGTGAGTACAGCTTACCTATTCAAATGGTTTCTTGAAGTATGTGCCATATTTTGAATTTTTTTGGCCATTACCTCCCTCAGCACATTTTGTTGGCAGGTGTCATTTATAGCCCTGCAGTCCTTGGGAATATGAAGTGTCCTTTAGCACAGGCTTTCAAACTGCTGTTGCGGCAAACGGCCACAGGGCCGCAGCATTTCTACATTCCCCACTCTGGTTACTAGGGAAACCGTACCTTCCTGGAAGTAGTGTTCCTTGGTTGTACATTCGAGTGGAATGTGCCCGGATAAACCCCCAAAGCTTATGTCTCCTTACTTATGTTTGTTTTTTGTATTTAGTTTATATTTTTTATCGGAGTAATATTCCATTGTGTACGTGGACCACTTTTTCTTTGTGCATTCATCTGTTGATGGACATTGTGGCTGTTCCAAGTCTTGGCTAGGGTACATAGTGCTGCAGTGTAGGATTGTCAGCCTGTGTCTTTTTGATTCTGGTCTTCTCGGGTGATAGGCCCAGTAGTGGGCCTACCAGATCATATGGTAGCCCAATTTTTACCTTTAAACGCACCTCCTTTCTGTTCTCATTACTGGCTGTTACCTTTTGACACCCCACCAGCAGCTAGAGGGTACACAGGTCTCTAAAACCACTTGACCATTTATTGTTTAGAGATTTTTTGCTGATGATCATTCTGAGTGTTGTCAGGTAAAAGTTTTTGTAGATTGCATTTGCATGTCTTTATTAATTCCTGATGTTGAACTTTTTCCAGGGGCTTTTTGGTTAAAGAAGAATAAAAAAGAAAGAAAAGAAAAAATGTGAGTTAAATATGCCTCTTGAAATTGTCTTCTTGAAAGGTTGCCCTCTTTTGAATTTTTTCGTCGATATTCGAATCCAGGATATGTTTTTGAGGGCAGGTGTCATTTACTGAGCTGCAGTTCTTGTGACTATCAAGTGACCCTTAGCACGGTGTTTAAAGCTGCTTTTGCGGGAGACGGTCACAAGGCTGCGGCATTTCTCCATCCCCAGATCTGGTTAACTAGGCCCAAAGAGCCTTCCTGGGTGTAATGTTCCAACTTGTAAATTAAAATGGAATGTGCCAGGAAAAACCCCCATAAGTTTATGTCTCATTCCTTCTTGTTGGTTTTCTTAATTTAATTTTTATTTGTTATCACAGCAAATTTGATTACAATGTTTTGTTTGTTCTAAGTGTGTAAGATGGGGTTCTTTTACACATATACATATATCTGTTCATCTTCGGATCCATTTCCCATGTGGGTTATGACACACTGTTGAGCCGTCTTCTCTTGGTATTCCGTAGGTCTTTGGTGCTTATATATTTCACACGTGTTGGTATATCCCTGTTTACCGCAGTATCCTAATTTATTCCATCCTCACCCCTTTCCATTTGGCTAACCATACGTTTGTTGATCGAATCTTTGATTGCCTTTCTCTGTGAAAAATCTTCATTGGTATCCATTTTTAGGTAACCCCATTAAGTGATATCATAGGATATGTGTCCTTCGCTTTCTGCCTTACTTCAAGTTGTGATTACCTCTAGACTCATCTATGGTGCTGCAAACGGCATTGTTTCATTTTTTGCCTTGGCTAATATTCCATCTGTACGTGTACCAGTTCTTCTTTTCCATTCATCTTTTGATGGACTTTTTGGTAGCTTCCATGTCTTGGCTATTGTAATACTGCTGCACTGCAGTTTTGCCTGCCTGTGTCTGTCTGATTCTGTCTTCTTAGGTCATAGGCCCAGGAGTGTGCCTGCTGAATCCTATGGTACCTCAATGTGGATCTGTTAAAGGCACCTCCATTCCGTTTTCATTAGTGTCTCTTACCAGTTTAGTCTCACTTAGAGATGAGGGTACGCATTTCTCCACAGCCCCTTCAGCATTTACTGTTTGCAGAATTTTGCTGATGGTCATTCTGACCGGTGTGAGCTGATACGTTTTTGTAGATTGGATTTGCATGTCTTTTATGATGAGCTAATGATGAGCATTTTTCCACGCCTTTTTGCTGTTGTTGTTGTTGTTACAAAGAAAACTAAAGTGCTTGTAAAATATACCTCTTGAAATTGTCTTCTTGAAACCTTGCCCTCTTTTGTATTTTTCGGTCGATTTTCGACCCCAGGATTTTTTTTGAGGGCGTGTGTCACTTTCAGGCTTGCAAGTGTTGTTAATATTTAGTGACCATTAGCGCTGGGTTGAAAGCTGCTGTTGTGGGAATCGGCCATACGGCGGCAGCGTCTCTCCATTCCTAAATCTGGTCACTGGGGCAGCAGAGCTTTCCTGGAAGTCGTGTTCCGAGGTTGTCAATTTGAATGGAATGTGCCAGGAAAAAAACCCCTAAGTTTATGTCTCAGTACATCATCTTCATTGTTATAATTTAATTTTCTTAATCAGGTTAATGATTCGAATATTATTTGTTCTAGATGTACACAAACTGGTTCATTTGTACATCATCTATCTCTATTCATGTACAGATCGTTTTCCCATGTAAATTAATACACAGTGTTCAGTAGACCTCCCTTGGTATATGGTCGGTCTTTTTGATATATGTATTTAATATGTATTGGTGTACGTATGGCAACCGTAATCTTCATTTGTCCATTGCTCCCACCTTTCCTTTTAGAAAGCCATAGTTGTTTTCTAAGCCTGTGAGTGTCTTTCTCTGTGGAAATAAGTTCATTTGTGTCAGTTGTTAGATATCTAACACCTACAAATGATATCATAAGATATTTGTCTTTTGCGTTCCGACTGACCTCATGTTCCGGGATAATCTCCAGGATCATCTATGGTGCTGCAAAGAGCAGTGTGTCATTGTTTTCCACGGCTAATATTCCACTGTGTACATGGACCACTTCTTCTTTGTCCGTTCCTCTGTTAATGGACATTTTGGTTGCTTCCACGTCTTGGCTTTTGTGAATACTGCATCAGTGCACCTTTGCCAGCCTGTGTCTTCTCGACTCTGGTCTTCTCAGGTGAAAGGCCCAGCGGTGGGCCTGCTGGATTGAATGGTCCCTCAGTCTTTACTTGGAAACGCAGTTCCTTTCTGTTCTCATTATTGGCTCTTACCACTTTACATCTCACCAGCAGCTAGAGGGTACACAGTTCTCTAAAACCTCTTCAGCATTTATTGTTCGTAGGCATTTTGCTGATGGTCATTCGACTGGTGTGTGTCGAAACCTTTTCGTAGATTAGATTCGCATGAGTGTAATAATTCCTGATGTTGACCTTTTATCCATTTTCTTTTTTAAAAAAAAAAGTGTGTGTAAAACTTGCCTCTCATACGATCTCCTTGAAAACTTTGCTGTCTTTTGCGTTTTTTTGGCCATTCCCTACCTCGGAACATTTTTTCGAGGGCAGGTGTCCTTTACAGCCCTGAGTCCTTGTGAATATTAAGTGACCGTTAGCTGTGGCTTAAAGCCGCTCTTGTGGGAAAGGGCCACAAGGTGGCACAATTTCTGCATTTAAATCTCAGGGTAGTTGGGCAACAGATCCTTCCTGGAAATCGTTTTCGTAGGCTGTAAATTAGAGGGGAATGTGCCAAGGCAAACCCCCAACCGCTTATATCTCCTTACTTCTTGTTTGTTTTTAAAATTTTATGTTTATTTTTTATCACAGCCAAGTTGATAGTAATGTTGTGTATGTACTGGGTGTACAGAATCTGGTTCATGATGTCTATCTATCTATGTATTCATCGTTGGATCATTTCCCATGGACGTTATTCCAGAGTGTTGAGTGGACCTCTCCTGGTATTCCATAGGCCTTTGGTGATTATATGTTTCATATATATTAGTTTAGGTCCGTCACCCCCATACCCTAATGTACCCATTCCTCCCACCTTTCCATTTGGTTAAACATAATTTTGATTTCTTAATCCATGAGTGTCCTTTTCTTGGAAATAAGTTCATGGGTATCATTTTTTAGGTCACACCTGTAAGTGATATCATAGGATATCTTTCTTTCGGTTTCTTTCTTACTTCCAGTGGTGTGATTATATCTCGGTCCTTCTATGGTGGTACAAACAGCACTGTTTCAGGCTTTTCCATGTCTACTATTCCATTGTGTACATGGAGCAGTACTTCTGGTGCGTTCATCTATTGATGGCTATTTTGGTTGCTTCCAAGTGTTGGCTGTGGTAAATATTACTGCAGTGTAAGATTGCCAGCCGGTGTCTTTTGGATTCTGGTCTTCTCAGGTGCTAGGCCCAGTAGTGGGCTTACCAGTTCATATGGTAGCTCAATTTTTACCTTGAAACGCACGTTCATTCTGTCCTAACTACTGGCTGTTACCAGTTTACATCCCACCAGCAGCTAGAGGGTCCACAGTTCTCTAAAACCCCTTCCGCATGTATTGTTTTTGGACTGTTTTGCTGATGATCATTCTGTTGTGAGGTGAACGTTTTGATAGATTGGATTTGCATGTCTTTATTAACTTCTGATGTTGAGCATTTTTCCATGCCCATTTTTTGGTTAAAGGAAAAAAGAACAGGAAAAAGGAAAAGACAAAATGTGTGTAAAATATGCCTCTTGAAATTCTCTTCTTGAAAGGTTGCCCTCTTTTGAAGTTTTTGGTCGATTTTCGACCCCAGAATTTTTTTTGAGGGCAGGTGTCATTTACAGGCCTGCAATGAAGGTGACTTTTAACTGACCATTAGCACTTGGTTTAAAACTGCTGTTGCAGGAAGGCCAAGATGCTGCAGGATTTCTCCATTCTCAAATCTGGTTACTAGGTCAACAGAGCCTTCCTGGAAGCTGTGTTCCAAGGTTGTAAGTTAGAATGGAATGAGCCAGGAAGAACCCCTATAATTGTATGCCTCATTACTTCCTGTTCGTTTTTTTTAATTTAATTTTTATGTTTTATCACAGCAAATTTGATTATAATGTTTTGTTTATTCTAGGTGTGCAAGACGTGTTTGCTTTACACCTATACATATATGTATTCATCTTGGGATCCATGTGCCATGTAGGTTATGACACAGTGTTGCGTAGTCTTCTTTTGGAATTCCGGAGGTCTTTGGTGATTATATATTTCACGTGTGTTTGTATATCTCTGTTAACCCCGATATCCTAATGTATCCAATCTTCACAAATTTCCAGTGGGTTAACCATAAGTTTGTTGAATAAATCTGTGATTGCCTTCCTCTGTGGAAATATCTTCACTGGTATCAATTTTTAGGTAACACCTATAATTGATATCCTAGGATATGTGTCTTTCGCTTTCTGACTTACTTCAAGTTGTGTGATGACCTCCAGAGTCATCTATGGTTCTGCAAAGTGCATTGTTTCATTTTTTTTCCGTGGCTAATATTCCATCTGTACACGTACCGGTTCTTCTTTGTCCATTCGTCTCTTGATGGACTTTTTGGTTGTTTCCGTGTCTTGGCCATTGTAATACTGCTGCAGTGCAGTTTTGCCTGCCTGTGCCTTTCCATTTCTGTCTTCCTAGGTGATAGGCCAAGGAGTGGGCCTGCGGGATCATATGGCATCTCAATGTTTACCTTTTAAAGGCAGCTCCCTTCTGTTTTCCTTCGTGGCACTTACCAGTTTACGAGCCACTTACAGTCGAGGGTATGCATTTCTTCACAACCTCTTCAGCATTTATTGTTTGTATTTTTGTGCTGATGGTCATTCTGACCGGTGTGAGCTGATACCTTTTTGTGGCTGGATTTGCATATGTCTTGTAATTCCTTATATGGAGCTTATAGCCATGTACTTTTTTTTTTGCTTTTTAAAGAGTGAGTACAGCTTACCTATTCAAATGGTTTCTTGAAGTATGTGCCATATTTTGAATTTTTTTGGCCATTACCTCCCTCAGCACATTTTGTTGGCAGGTGTCATTTATAGCCCTGCAGTCCTTGGGAATATGAAGTGTCCTTTAGCACAGGCTTTCAAACTGCTGTTGCGGCAAACGGCCACAGGGCCGCAGCATTTCTACATTCCCCACTCTGGTTACTAGGGAAACCGTACCTTCCTGGAAGTAGTGTTCCTTGGTTGTACATTCGAGTGGAATGTGCCCGGATAAACCCCCAAAGCTTATATCTCCTTACTTATGTTTGTTTTTTGTATTTAGTTTATATTTTTTATCGGAGTAATATTCCATTGTGTACGTGGACCACTTTTTCTTTGTGCATTCATCTGTTGATGGACATTGTGGCTGTTCCAAGTCTTGGCTAGGGTACATAGTGCTGCAGTGTAGGATTGTCAGCCTGTGTCTTTTTGATTCTGGTCTTCTCGGGTGATAGGCCCAGTAGTGGGCCTACCAGATCATATGGTAGCCCAATTTTTACCTTTAAACGCACCTCCTTTCTGTTCTCATTACTGGCTGTTACCTTTTGACACCCCACCAGCAGCTAGAGGGTACACAGGTCTCTAAAACCACTTGACCATTTATTGTTTAGAGATTTTTTGCTGATGATCATTCTGAGTGTTGTCAGGTAAAAGTTTTTGTAGATTGCATTTGCATGTCTTTATTAATTCCTGATGTTGAACTTTTTCCAGGGGCTTTTTGGTTAAAGAAGAATAAAAAAGAAAGAAAAGAAAAAATGTGAGTTAAATATGCCTCTTGAAATTGTCTTCTTGAAAGGTTGCCCTCTTTTGAATTTTTTCGTCGATATTCGAATCCAGGATATGTTTTTGAGGGCAGGTGTCATTTACTGAGCTGCAGTTCTTGTGACTATCAAGTGACCCTTAGCACGGTGTTTAAAGCTGCTTTTGCGGGAGACGGTCACAAGGCTGCGGCATTTCTCCATCCCCAGATCTGGTTAACTAGGCCCAAAGAGCCTTCCTGGGTGTAATGTTCCAACTTGTAAATTAAAATGGAATGTGCCAGGAAAAACCCCCATAAATTTATGTCTCATTCCTTCTTGTTGGTTTTCTTAATTTAATTTTTATTTGTTATCACAGCAAATTTGATTACAATGTTTTGTTTGTTCTAAGTGTGTAAGATGGGGTTCTTTTACACATATACATATATCTGTTCATCTTCGGATCCATTTCCCATGTGGGTTATGACACACTGTTGAGCCGTCTTCTCTTGGTATTCCGTAGGTCTTTGGTGCTTATATATTTCACACGTGTTGGTATATCCCTGTTTACCGCAGTATCCTAATTTATTCCATCCTCACCCCTTTCCATTTGGCTAACCATACGTTTGTTGATCGAATCTTTGATTGCCTTTCTCTGTGAAAAATCTTCATTGGTATCCATTTTTAGGTAACCCCATTAAGTGATATCATAGGATATGTGTCCTTCGCTTTCTGCCTTACTTCAAGTTGTGATTACCTCTAGACTCATCTATGGTCTGCAAACGGCATTGTTTCATTTTTTGCCTTGGCTAATATTCCATCTGTACGTGTACCAGTTCTTCTTTTCCATTCATCTTTTGATGGACTTTTTGGTAGCTTCCATGTCTTGGCTATTGTAATACTGCTGCACTGCAGTTTTGCCTGCCTGTGTCTGTCTGATTCTGTCTTCTTAGGTCATAGGCCCAGGAGTGTGCCTGCTGAATCCTATGGTACCTCAATGTGGATCTGTTAAAGGCACCTCCATTCCGTTTTCATTAGTGTCTCTTACCAGTTTAGTCTCACTTAGAGATGAGGGTACGCATTTCTCCACAGCCCCTTCAGCATTTACTGTTTGCAGAATTTTGCTGATGGTCATTCTGACCGGTGTGAGCTGATACGTTTTTGTAGATTGGATTTGCATGTCTTTTATGATGAGCTAATGATGAGCATTTTTCCACGCCTTTTTGCTGTTGTTGTTGTTGTTACAAAGAAAACTAAAGTGCTTGTAAAATATACCTCTTGAAATTGTCTTCTTGAAACCTTGCCCTCTTTTGTATTTTTCGGTCGATTTTCGACCCCAGGATTTTTTTTGAGGGCGTGTGTCACTTTCAGGCTTGCAAGTGTTGTTAATATTTAGTGACCATTAGCGCTGGGTTGAAAGCTGCTGTTGTGGGAATCGGCCATACGGCGGCAGCGTCTCTCCATTCCTAAATCTGGTCACTGGGGCAGCAGAGCTTTCCTGGAAGTCGTGTTCCGAGGTTGTCAATTTGAATGGAATGTGCCAGGAAAAAAACCCCTAAGTTTATGTCTCAGTACATCATCTTCATTGTTATAATTTAATTTTCTTAATCAGGTTAATGATTCGAATATTATTTGTTCTAGATGTACACAAACTGGTTCATTTGTACATCATCTATCTCTATTCATGTACAGATCGTCTTCCCATGTAAATTAATACACAGTGTTCAGTAGACCTCCCTTGGTATATGGTCGGTCTTTTTGATATATGTATTTAATATGTATTGGTGTACGTATGGCAACCGTAATCTTCATTTGTCCATTGCTCCCACCTTTCCTTTTAGAAAGCCATAGTTGTTTTCTAAGCCTGTGAGTGTCTTTCTCTGTGGAAATAAGTTCATTTGTGTCAGTTGTTAGATATCTAACACCTACAAATGATATCATAAGATATTTGTCTTTTGCGTTCCGACTGACCTCATGTTCCGGGATAATCTCCAGGATCATCTATGGTGCTGCAAAGAGCAGTGTGTCATTGTTTTCCACGGCTAATATTCCACTGTGTACATGGACCACTTCTTCTTTGTCCGTTCCTCTGTTGATGGACATTTTGGTTGCTTCCACGTCTTGGCTTTTGTGAATACTGCGTCAGTGCACCTTTGCCAGCCTGTGTCTTCTCGACTCTGGTCTTCTCAGGTGAAAGGCCCAGCGGTGGGCCTGCTGGATTGAATGGTCCCTCAGTCTTTACTTGGAAACGCAGTTCCTTTCTGTTCTCATTATTGGCTCTTACCACTTTACATCTCACCAGCAGCTAGAGGGTACACAGTTCTCTAAACCCTCTTCAGCATTTATTGTTCGTAGGCATTTTGCTGATGGTCATTCGACTGGTGTGTGTCGAAACCTTTTCGTAGATTAGATTTGCATGAGTGTAATAATTCCTGATGTTGACCTTTTATCCATTTTCTTTTTTAAAAAAAAAAGTGTGTGTAAAACTTGCCTCTCATACGATCTCCTTGAAAACTTTGCTGTCTTTTGCGTTTTTTTTGGCCATTCCCTACCTCGGAACATTTTTTTGAGGGCAGGGGTCTTTACAGCCCTGAGTCCTTGTGAATATTAAGTGACCGTTAGCTGTGGCTTAAAGCCGCTCTTGTGGGAAAGGGCCACAAGGTGGCACAATTTCTGCATTTAAATCTCAGGGTAGTTGGGCAACAGATCCTTCCTGGAAATCGTTTTCGTAGGCTGTAAATTAGAGGGGAATGTGCCAAGGCAAACCCCCAACCGCTTATATCTCCTTACTTCTTGTTTGTTTTTAAAATTTTATGTTTATTTTTTATCACAGCCAAGTTGATAGTAATGTTGTGTATGTACTGGGTGTACAGAATCTGGTTCATGATGTCTATCTATCTATGTATTCATCGTTGGATCATTTCCCATGGACGTTATTCCAGAGTGTTGAGTGGACCTCTCCTGGTATTCCATAGGCCTTTGGTGATTATATGTTTCATATATATTAGTTTAGGTCCGTCACCCCCATACCCTAATGTACCCATTCCTCCCACCTTTCCATTTGGTTAAACATAATTTTGATTTCTTAATCCATGAGTGTCCTTTTCTTGGAAATAAGTTCATGGGTATCATTTTTTAGGTCACACCTGTAAGTGATATCATAGGATATCTTTCTTTCGGTTTCTTTCTTACTTCCAGTGGTGTGATTATATCTCGGTCCTTCTATGGTGGTACAAACAGCACTGTTTCAGGCTTTTCCATGTCTACTATTCCATTGTGTACATGGAGCAGTACTTCTGGTGCGTTCATCTATTGATGGCTATTTTGGTTGCTTCCAAGTGTTGGCTGTGGTAAATATTACTGCAGTGTAAGATTGCCAGCCGGTGTCTTTTGGATTCTGGTCTTCTCAGGTGCTAGGCCCAGTAGTGGGCTTACCAGTTCATATGGTAGCTCAATTTTTACCTTGAAACGCACGTTCATTCTGTCCTAACTACTGGCTGTTACCAGTTTACATCCCACCAGCAGCTAGAGGGTCCACAGTTCTCTAAAACCCCTTCCGCATGTATTGTTTTTGGACTGTTTTGCTGATGATCATTCTGTTGTGAGGTGAACGTTTTGATAGATTGGATTTGCATGTCTTTATTAACTTCTGATGTTGAGCATTTTTCCATGCCCATTTTTTGGTTAAAGGAAAAAAAAACAGGAAAAAGGAAAAGACAAAATGTGTGTAAAATATGCCTCTTGAAATTCTCTTCTTGAAAGGTTGCCCTCTTTTGAATTTTTTGGTCGATTTTCGACCCCAGAAATTTTTTTGAGGGCAGGTGTCATTTACAGGCCTGCAATGAAGGTGACTTTTAACTGACCATTAGCACTTGGTTTAAAACTGCTGTTGCAGGAAGGCCAAGATGCTGCAGGATTTCTCCATTCTCAAATCTGGTTACTAGGTCAACAGAGCCTTCCTGGAAGCTGTGTTCCAAGGTTGTAAGTTAGAATGGAATGAGCCAGGAAGAACCCCTATAATTGTATGCCTCATTACTTCCTGTTCGTTTTTTTTAATTTAATTTTTATGTTTTATCACAGCAAATTTGATTATAATGTTTTGTTTATTCTAGGTGTGCAAGACGTGTTTGCTTTACACCTATACATATATGTATTCATCTTGGGATCCATGTGCCATGTAGGTTATGACACAGTGTTGCGTAGTCTTCTTTTGGAATTCCGGAGGTCTTTGGTGATTATATATTTCACGTGTGTTTGTATATCTCTGTTAACCCCGATATCCTAATGTATCCAATCTTCACAAATTTCCAGTGGGTTAACCATAAGTTTGTTGAATAAATCTGTGATTGCCTTCCTCTGTGGAAATATCTTCACTGGTATCAATTTTTAGGTAACACCTATAATTGATATCCTAGGATATGTGTCTTTCGCTTTCTGACTTACTTCAAGTTGTGTGATGACCTCCAGAGTCATCTATGGCTCTGCAAAGTGCATTGTTTCATTTTTTTTCCGTGGCTAATATTCCATCTGTACACGTACCGGTTCTTCTTTGTCCATTCGTCTCTTGATGGACTTTTTGGTTGTTTCCGTGTCTTGGCCATTGTAATACTGCTGCAGTGCAGTTTTGCCTGCCTGTGCCTTTCCATTTCTGTCTTCCTAGGTGATAGGCCAAGGAGTGGGCCTGCGGGATCATATGGCATCTCAATGTTTACCTTTTAAAGGCAGCTCCCTTCTGTTTTCCTTCGTGGCACTTACCAGTTTACGAGCCACTTACAGTCGAGGGTATGCATTTCTTCACAACCTCTTCAGCATTTATTGTTTGTATTTTTGTGCTGATGGTCATTCTGACCGGTGTGAGCTGATACCTTTTTGTGGCTGGATTTGCATATGTCTTGTAATTCCTTATATGGAGCTTATAGCCATGTACTTTTTTTTTTGCTTTTTAAAGAGTGAGTACAGCTTACCTATTCAAATGGTTTCTTGAAGTATGTGCCATATTTTGAATTTTTTTGGCCATTACCTCCCTCAGCACATTTTGTTGGCAGGTGTCATTTATAGCCCTGCAGTCCTTGGGAATATGAAGTGTCCTTTAGCACAGGCTTTCAAACTGCTGTTGCGGCAAACGGCCACAGGGCCGCAGCATTTCTACATTCCCCACTCTGGTTACTAGGGAAACCGTACCTTCCTGGAAGTAGTGTTCCTTGGTTGTACATTCGAGTGGAATGTGCCCGGATAAACCCCCAAAGCTTATGTCTCCTTACTTATGTTTGTTTTTTGTATTTAGTTTATATTTTTTATCGGAGTAATATTCCATTGTGTACGTGGACCACTTTTTCTTTGTGCATTCATCTGTTGATGGACATTGTGGCTGTTCCAAGTCTTGGCTAGGGTACATAGTGCTGCAGTGTAGGATTGTCAGCCTGTGTCTTTTTGATTCTGGTCTTCTCGGGTGATAGGCCCAGTAGTGGGCCTACCAGATCATATGGTAGCCCAATTTTTACCTTTAAACACACCTCCTTTCTGTTCTCATTACTGGCTGTTACCTTTTGACACCCCACCAGCAGCTAGAGGGTACACAGGTCTCTAAAACCACTTGACCATTTATTGTTTAGAGATTTTTTGCTGATGATCATTCTGAGTGTTGTCAGGTAAAAGTTTTTGTAGATTGCATTTGCATGTCTTTATTAATTCCTGATGTTGAACTTTTTCCAGGGGCTTTTTGGTTAAAGAAGAATAAAAAAGAAAGAAAAGAAAAAATGTGAGTTAAATATGCCTCTTGAAATTGTCTTCTTGAAAGGTTGCCCTCTTTTGAATTTTTTCGTCGATATTCGAATCCAGGATATGTTTTTGAGGGCAGGTGTCATTTACTGAGCTGCAGTTCTTGTGACTATCAAGTGACCCTTAGCACGGTGTTTAAAGCTGCTTTTGCGGGAGACGGTCACAAGGCTGCGGCATTTCTCCATCCCCAGATCTGGTTAACTAGGCCCAAAGAGCCTTCCTGGGTGTAATGTTCCAACTTGTAAATTAAAATGGAATGTGCCAGGAAAAACCCCCATAAGTTTATGTCTCATTCCTTCTTGTTGGTTTTCTTAATTTAATTTTTATTTGTTATCACAGCAAATTTGATTACAATGTTTTGTTTGTTCTAAGTGTGTAAGATGGGGTTCTTTTACACATATACATATATCTGTTCATCTTCGGATCCATTTCCCATGTGGGTTATGACACACTGTTGAGCCGTCTTCTCTTGGTATTCCGTAGGTCTTTGGTGCTTATATATTTCACACGTGTTGGTATATCCCTGTTTACCGCAGTATCCTAATTTATTCCATCCTCACCCCTTTCCATTTGGCTAACCATACGTTTGTTGATCGAATCTTTGATTGCCTTTCTCTGTGAAAAATCTTCATTGGTATCCATTTTTAGGTAACCCCATTAAGTGATATCATAGGATATGTGTCCTTCGCTTTCTGCCTTACTTCAAGTTGTGATTACCTCTAGACTCATCTATGGTGCTGCAAACGGCATTGTTTCATTTTTTGCCTTGGCTAATATTCCATCTGTACGTGTACCAGTTCTTCTTTTCCATTCATCTTTTGATGGACTTTTTGGTAGCTTCCATGTCTTGGCTATTGTAATACTGCTGCACTGCAGTTTTGCCTGCCTGTGTCTGTCTGATTCTGTCTTCTTAGGTCATAGGCCCAGGAGTGTGCCTGCTGAATCCTATGGTACCTCAATGTGGATCTGTTAAAGGCACCTCCATTCCGTTTTCATTAGTGTCTCTTACCAGTTTAGTCTCACTTAGAGATGAGGGTACGCATTTCTCCACAGCCCCTTCAGCATTTACTGTTTGCAGAATTTTGCTGATGGTCATTCTGACCGGTGTGAGCTGATACGTTTTTGTAGATTGGATTTGCATGTCTTTTATGATGAGCTAATGATGAGCATTTTTCCACGCCTTTTTGCTGTTGTTGTTGTTGTTACAAAGAAAACTAAAGTGCTTGTAAAATATACCTCTTGAAATTGTCTTCTTGAAACCTTGCCCTCTTTTGTATTTTTCGGTCGATTTTCGACCCCAGGATTTTTTTTGAGGGCGTGTGTCACTTTCAGGCTTGCAAGTGTCGTTAATATTTAGTGACCATTAGCGCTGGGTTGAAAGCTGCTGTTGTGGGAATCGGCCATACGGCGGCAGCGTCTCTCCATTCCTAAATCTGGTCACTGGGGCAGCAGAGCTTTCCTGGAAGTCGTGTTCCGAGGTTGTCAATTTGAATGGAATGTGCCAGGAAAAAAACCCCTAAGTTTATGTCTCAGTACATCATCTTCATTGTTATAATTTAATTTTCTTAATCAGGTTAATGATTCGAATATTATTTGTTCTAGATGTACACAAACTGGTTCATTTGTACATCATCTATCTCTATTCATGTACAGATCGTTTTCCCATGTAAATTAATACACAGTGTTCAGTAGACCTCCCTTGGTATATGGTCGGTCTTTTTGATATATGTATTTAATATGTATTGGTGTACGTATGGCAACCGTAATCTTCATTTGTCCATTGCTCCCACCTTTCCTTTTAGAAAGCCATAGTTGTTTTCTAAGCCTGTGAGTGTCTTTCTCTGTGGAAATAAGTTCATTTGTGTCAGTTGTTAGATATCTAACACCTACAAATGATATCATAAGATATTTGTCTTTTGCGTTCCGACTGACCTCATGTTCCGGGATAATCTCCAGGATCATCTATGGTGCTGCAAAGAGCAGTGTGTCATTGTTTTCCACGGCTAATATTCCACTGTGTACATGGACCACTTCTTCTTTGTCCGTTCCTCTGTTAATGGACATTTTGGTTGCTTCCACGTCTTGGCTTTTGTGAATACTGCATCAGTGCACCTTTGCCAGCCTGTGTCTTCTCGACTCTGGTCTTCTCAGGTGAAAGGCCCAGCGGTGGGCCTGCTGGATTGAATGGTCCCTCAGTCTTTACTTGGAAACGCAGTTCCTTTCTGTTCTCATTATTGGCTCTTACCACTTTACATCTCACCAGCAGCTAGAGGGTACACAGTTCTCTAAAACCTCTTCAGCATTTATTGTTCGTAGGCATTTTGCTGATGGTCATTCGACTGGTGTGTGTCGAAACCTTTTCGTTGATTAGATTCGCATGAGTGGAATAATTCCTGATGTTGACCTTTTATCCATTTTCTTTTTTAAAAAAAAAAGTGTGTGTAAAACTTGCCTCTCATACGATCTCCTTGAAAACTTTGCTGTCTTTTGCGTTTTTTTGGCCATTCCCTACCTCGGAACATTTTTTCGAGGGCAGGTGTCCTTTACAGCCCTGAGTCCTTGTGAATATTAAGTGACCGTTAGCTGTGGCTTAAAGCCGCTCTTGTGGGAAAGGGCCACAAGGTGGCACAATTTCTGCATTTAAATCTCAGGGTAGTTGGGCAACAGATCCTTCCTGGAAATCGTTTTCGTAGGCTGTAAATTAGAGGGGAATGTGCCAAGGCAAACCCCCAACCGCTTATATCTCCTTACTTCTTGTTTGTTTTTAAAATTTTATGTTTATTTTTTATCACAGCCAAGTTGATAGTAATGTTGTGTATGTACTGGGTGTACAGAATCTGGTTCATGATGTCTATCTATCTATGTATTCATCGTTGGATCATTTCCCATGGACGTTATTCCAGAGTGTTGAGTGGACCTCTCCTGGTATTCCATAGGCCTTTGGTGATTATATGTTTCATATATATTAGTTTAGGTCCGTCACCCCCATACCCTAATGTACCCATTCCTCCCACCTTTCCATTTGGTTAAACATAATTTTGATTTCTTAATCCATGAGTGTCCTTTTCTTGGAAATAAGTTCATGGGTATCATTTTTTAGGTCACACCTGTAAGTGATATCATAGGATATCTTTCTTTCGGTTTCTTTCTTACTTCCAGTGGTGTGATTATATCTCGGTCCTTCTATGGTGGTACAAACAGCACTGTTTCAGGCTTTTCCATGTCTACTATTCCATTGTGTACATGGAGCAGTACTTCTGGTGCGTTCATCTATTGATGGCTATTTTGGTTGCTTCCAAGTGTTGGCTGTGGTAAATATTACTGCAGTGTAAGATTGCCAGCCGGTGTCTTTTGGATTCTGGTCTTCTCAGGTGCTAGGCCCAGTAGTGGGCTTACCAGTTCATATGGTAGCTCAATTTTTACCTTGAAACGCACGTTCATTCTGTCCTAACTACTGGCTGTTACCAGTTTACATCCCACCAGCAGCTAGAGGGTCCACAGTTCTCTAAAACCCCTTCCGCATGTATTGTTTTTGGACTGTTTTGCTGATGATCATTCTGTTGTGAGGTGAACGTTTTGATAGATTGGATTTGCATGTCTTTATTAACTTCTGATGTTGAGCATTTTTCCATGCCCATTTTTTGGTTAAAGGAAAAAAAAACAGGAAAAAGGAAAAGACAAAATGTGTGTAAAATATGCCTCTTGAAATTCTCTTCTTGAAAGGTTGCCCTCTTTTGAATTTTTTGGTCGATTTTCGACCCCAGAATTTTTTTTGAGGGCAGGTGTCATTTACAGGCCTGCAATGAAGGTGACTTTTAACTGACCATTAGCACTTGGTTTAAAACTGCTGTTGCAGGAAGGCCAAGATGCTGCAGGATTTCTCCATTCTCAAATCTGGTTACTAGGTCAACAGAGCCTTCCTGGAAGCTGTGTTCCAAGGTTGTAAGTTAGAATGGAATGAGCCAGGAAGAACCCCTATAATTGTATGCCTCATTACTTCCTGTTCGTTTTTTTTAATTTAATTTTTATGTTTTATCACAGCAAATTTGATTATAATGTTTTGTTTATTCTAGGTGTGCAAGACGTGTTTGCTTTACACCTATACATATATGTATTCATCTTGGGATCCATGTGCCATGTAGGTTATGACACAGTGTTGCGTAGTCTTCTTTTGGAATTCCGGAGGTCTTTGGTGATTATATATTTCACGTGTGTTTGTATATCTCTGTTAACCCCGATATCCTAATGTATCCAATCTTCACAAATTTCCAGTGGGTTAACCATAAGTTTGTTGAATAAATCTGTGATTGCCTTCCTCTGTGGAAATATCTTCACTGGTATCAATTTTTAGGTAACACCTATAATTGATATCCTAGGATATGTGTCTTTCGCTTTCTGACTTACTTCAAGTTGTGTGATGACCTCCAGAGTCATCTATGGTTCTGCAAAGTGCATTGTTTCATTTTTTTTCCGTGGCTAATATTCCATCTGTACACGTACCGGTTCTTCTTTGTCCATTCGTCTCTTGATGGACTTTTTGGTTGTTTCCGTGTCTTGGCCATTGTAATACTGCTGCAGCGCAGTTTTGCCTGCCTGTGCCTTTCCATTTCTGTCTTCCTAGGTGATAGGCCAAGGAGTGGGCCTGCGGGATCATATGGCATCTCAATGTTTACCTTTTAAAGGCAGCTCCCTTCTGTTTTCCTTCGTGGCACTTACCAGTTTACGAGCCACTTACAGTCGAGGGTATGCATTTCTTCACAACCTCTTCAGCATTTATTGTTTGTATTTTTGTGCTGATGGTCATTCTGACCGGTGTGAGCTGATACCTTTTTGTGGCTGGATTTGCATATGTCTTGTAATTCCTTATATGGAGCTTATAGCCATGTACTTTTTTTTTTGCTTTTTAAAGAGTGAGTACAGCTTACCTATTCAAATGGTTTCTTGAAGTATGTGCCATATTTTGAATTTTTTTGGCCATTACCTCCCTCAGCACATTTTGTTGGCAGGTGTCATTTATAGCCCTGCAGTCCTTGGGAATATGAAGTGTCCTTTAGCACAGGCTTTCAAACTGCTGTTGCGGCAAACGGCCACAGGGCCGCAGCATTTCTACATTCCCCACTCTGGTTACTAGGGAAACCGTACCTTCCTGGAAGTAGTGTTCCTTGGTTGTACATTCGAGTGGAATGTGCCCGGATAAACCCCCAAAGCTTATGTCTCCTTACTTATGTTTGTTTTTTGTATTTAGTTTATATTTTTTATCGGAGTAATATTCCATTGTGTACGTGGACCACTTTTTCTTTGTGCATTCATCTGTTGATGGACATTGTGGCTGTTCCAAGTCTTGGCTAGGGTACATAGTGCTGCAGTGTAGGATTGTCAGCCTGTGTCTTTTTGATTCTGGTCTTCTCGGGTGATAGGCCCAGTAGTGGGCCTACCAGATCATATGGTAGCCCAATTTTTACCTTTAAACGCACCTCCTTTCTGTTCTCATTACTGGCTGTTACCTTTTGACACCCCACCAGCAGCTAGAGGGTACACAGGTCTCTAAAACCACTTGACCATTTATTGTTTAGAGATTTTTTGCTGATGATCATTCTGAGTGTTGTCAGGTAAAAGTTTTTGTAGATTGCATTTGCATGTCTTTATTAATTCCTGATGTTGAACTTTTTCCAGGGGCTTTTTGGTTAAAGAAGAATAAAAAAGAAAGAAAAGAAAAAATGTGAGTTAAATATGCCTCTTGAAATTGTCTTCTTGAAAGGTTGCCCTCTTTTGAATTTTTTCGTCGATATTCGAATCCAGGATATGTTTTTGAGGGCAGGTGTCATTTACTGAGCTGCAGTTCTTGTGACTATCAAGTGACCCTTAGCACGGTGTTTAAAGCTGCTTTTGCGGGAGACGGTCACAAGGCTGCGGCATTTCTCCATCCCCAGATCTGGTTAACTAGGCCCAAAGAGCCTTCCTGGGTGTAATGTTCCAACTTGTAAATTAAAATGGAATGTGCCAGGAAAAACCCCCATAAGTTTATGTCTCATTCCTTCTTGTTGGTTTTCTTAATTTAATTTTTATTTGTTATCACAGCAAATTTGATTACAATGTTTTGTTTGTTCTAAGTGTGTAAGATGGGGTTCTTTTACACATATACATATATCTGTTCATCTTCGGATCCATTTCCCATGTGGGTTATGACACACTGTTGAGCCGTCTTCTCTTGGTATTCCGTAGGTCTTTGGTGCTTATATATTTCACACGTGTTGGTATATCCCTGTTTACCGCAGTATCCTAATTTATTCCATCCTCACCCCTTTCCATTTGGCTAACCATACGTTTGTTGATCGAATCTTTGATTGCCTTTCTCTGTGAAAAATCTTCATTGGTATCCATTTTTAGGTAACCCCATTAAGTGATATCATAGGATATGTGTCCTTCGCTTTCTGCCTTACTTCAAGTTGTGATTACCTCTAGACTCATCTATGGTGCTGCAAACGGCATTGTTTCATTTTTTGCCTTGGCTAATATTCCATCTGTACGTGTACCAGTTCTTCTTTTCCATTCATCTTTTGATGGACTTTTTGGTAGCTTCCATGTCTTGGCTATTGTAATACTGCTGCACTGCAGTTTTGCCTGCCTGTGTCTGTCTGATTCTGTCTTCTTAGGTCATAGGCCCAGGAGTGTGCCTGCTGAATCCTATGGTACCTCAATGTGGATCTGTTAAAGGCACCTCCATTCCGTTTTCATTAGTGTCTCTTACCAGTTTAGTCTCACTTAGAGATGAGGGTACGCATTTCTCCACAGCCCCTTCAGCATTTACTGTTTGCAGAATTTTGCTGATGGTCATTCTGACCGGTGTGAGCTGATACGTTTTTGTAGATTGGATTTGCATGTCTTTTATGATGAGCTAATGATGAGCATTTTTCCACGCCTTTTTGCTGTTGTTGTTGTTGTTACAAAGAAAACTAAAGTGCTTGTAAAATATACCTCTTGAAATTGTCTTCTTGAAACCTTGCCCTCTTTTGTATTTTTCGGTCGATTTTCGACCCCAGGATTTTTTTTGAGGGCGTGTGTCACTTTCAGGCTTGCAAGTGTCGTTAATATTTAGTGACCATTAGCGCTGGGTTGAAAGCTGCTGTTGTGGGAATCGGCCATACGGCGGCAGCGTCTCTCCATTCCTAAATCTGGTCACTGGGGCAGCAGAGCTTTCCTGGAAGTCGTGTTCCGAGGTTGTCAATTTGAATGGAATGTGCCAGGAAAAAAACCCCTAAGTTTATGTCTCAGTACATCATCTTCATTGTTATAATTTAATTTTCTTAATCAGGTTAATGATTCGAATATTATTTGTTCTAGATGTACACAAACTGGTTCATTTGTACATCATCTATCTCTATTCATGTACAGATCGTCTTCCCATGTAAATTAATACACAGTGTTCAGTAGACCTCCCTTGGTATATGGTCGGTCTTTTTGATATATGTATTTAATATGTATTGGTGTACGTATGGCAACCGTAATCTTCATTTGTCCATTGCTCCCACCTTTCCTTTTAGAAAGCCATAGTTGTTTTCTAAGCCTGTGAGTGTCTTTCTCTGTGGAAATAAGTTCATTTGTGTCAGTTGTTAGATATCTAACACCTACAAATGATATCATAAGATATTTGTCTTTTGCGTTCCGACTGACCTCATGTTCCGGGATAATCTCCAGGATCATCTATGGTGCTGCAAAGAGCAGTGTGTCATTGTTTTCCACGGCTAATATTCCACTGTGTACATGGACCACTTCTTCTTTGTCCGTTCCTCTGTTGATGGACATTTTGGTTGCTTCCACGTCTTGGCTTTTGTGAATACTGCGTCAGTGCACCTTTGCCAGCCTGTGTCTTCTCGACTCTGGTCTTCTCAGGTGAAAGGCCCAGCGGTGGGCCTGCTGGATTGAATGGTCCCTCAGTCTTTACTTGGAAACGCAGTTCCTTTCTGTTCTCATTATTGGCTCTTACCACTTTACATCTCACCAGCAGCTAGAGGGTACACAGTTCTCTAAAACCTCTTCAGCATTTATTGTTCGTAGGCATTTTGCTGATGGTCATTCGACTGGTGTGTGTCGAAACCTTTTCGTTGATTAGATTCGCATGAGTGTAATAATTCCTGATGTTGACCTTTTATCCATTTTCTTTTTTAAAAAAAAAAGTGTGTGTAAAACTTGCCTCTCATACGATCTCCTTGAAAACTTTGCTGTCTTTTGCGTTTTTTTGGCCATTCCCTACCTCGGAACATTTTTTCGAGGGCAGGGGTCCTTTACAGCCCTGAGTCCTTGTGAATATTAAGTGACCGTTAGCTGTGGCTTAAAGCCGCTCTTGTGGGAAAGGGCCACAAGGTGGCACAATTTCTGCATTTAAATCTCAGGGTAGTTGGGCAACAGATCCTTCCTGGAAATCGTTTTCGTAGGCTGTAAATTAGAGGGGAATGTGCCAAGGCAAACCCCCAACCGCTTATATCTCCTTACTTCTTGTTTGTTTTTAAAATTTTATGTTTATTTTTTATCACAGCCAAGTTGATAGTAATGTTGTGTATGTACTGGGTGTACAGAATCTGGTTCATGATGTCTATCTATCTATGTATTCATCGTTGGATCATTTCCCATGGACGTTATTCCAGAGTGTTGAGTGGACCTCTCCTGGTATTCCATAGGCCTTTGGTGATTATATGTTTCATATATATTAGTTTAGGTCCGTCACCCCCATACCCTAATGTACCCATTCCTCCCACCTTTCCATTTGGTTAAACATAATTTTGATTTCTTAATCCATGAGTGTCCTTTTCTTGGAAATAAGTTCATGGGTATCATTTTTTAGGTCACACCTGTAAGTGATATCATAGGATATCTTTCTTTCGGTTTCTTTCTTACTTCCAGTGGTGTGATTATATCTCGGTCCTTCTATGGTGGTACAAACAGCACTGTTTCAGGCTTTTCCATGTCTACTATTCCATTGTGTACATGGAGCAGTACTTCTGGTGCGTTCATCTATTGATGGCTATTTTGGTTGCTTCCAAGTGTTGGCTGTGGTAAATATTACTGCAGTGTAAGATTGCCAGCCGGTGTCTTTTGGATTCTGGTCTTCTCAGGTGCTAGGCCCAGTAGTGGGCTTACCAGTTCATATGGTAGCTCAATTTTTACCTTGAAACGCACGTTCATTCTGTCCTAACTACTGGCTGTTACCAGTTTACATCCCACCAGCAGCTAGAGGGTCCACAGTTCTCTAAAACCCCTTCCGCATGTATTGTTTTTGGACTGTTTTGCTGATGATCATTCTGTTGTGAGGTGAACGTTTTGATAGATTGGATTTGCATGTCTTTATTAACTTCTGATGTTGAGCATTTTTCCATGCCCATTTTTTGGTTAAAGGAAAAAAAAACAGGAAAAAGGAAAAGACAAAATGTGTGTAAAATATGCCTCTTGAAATTCTCTTCTTGAAAGGTTGCCCTCTTTTGAATTTTTTGGTCGATTTTCGACCCCAGAAATTTTTTTGAGGGCAGGTGTCATTTACAGGCCTGCAATGAAGGTGACTTTTAACTGACCATTAGCACTTGGTTTAAAACTGCTGTTGCAGGAAGGCCAAGATGCTGCAGGATTTCTCCATTCTCAAATCTGGTTACTAGGTCAACAGAGCCTTCCTGGAAGCTGTGTTCCAAGGTTGTAAGTTAGAATGGAATGAGCCAGGAAGAACCCCTATAATTGTATGCCTCATTACTTCCTGTTCGTTTTTTTTAATTTAATTTTTATGTTTTATCACAGCAAATTTGATTATAATGTTTTGTTTATTCTAGGTGTGCAAGACGTGTTTGCTTTACACCTATACATATATGTATTCATCTTGGGATCCATGTGCCATGTAGGTTATGACACAGTGTTGCGTAGTCTTCTTTTGGAATTCCGGAGGTCTTTGGTGATTATATATTTCACGTGTGTTTGTATATCTCTGTTAACCCCGATATCCTAATGTATCCAATCTTCACAAATTTCCAGTGGGTTAACCATAAGTTTGTTGAATAAATCTGTGATTGCCTTCCTCTGTGGAAATATCTTCACTGGTATCAATTTTTAGGTAACACCTATAATTGATATCCTAGGATATGTGTCTTTCGCTTTCTGACTTACTTCAAGTTGTGTGATGACCTCCAGAGTCATCTATGGTTCTGCAAAGTGCATTGTTTCATTTTTTTTTCCGTGGCTAATATTCCATCTGTACACGTACCGGTTCTTCTTTGTCCATTCGTCTCTTGATGGACTTTTTGGTTGTTTCCGTGTCTTGGCCATTGTAATACTGCTGCAGCGCAGTTTTGCCTGCCTGTGCCTTTCCATTTCTGTCTTCCTAGGTGATAGGCCAAGGAGTGGGCCTGCGGGATCATATGGCATCTCAATGTTTACCTTTTAAAGGCAGCTCCCTTCTGTTTTCCTTCGTGGCACTTACCAGTTTACGAGCCACTTACAGTCGAGGGTATGCATTTCTTCACAACCTCTTCAGCATTTATTGTTTGTATTTTTGTGCTGATGGTCATTCTGACCGGTGTGAGCTGATACCTTTTTGTGGCTGGATTTGCATATGTCTTGTAATTCCTTATATGGAGCTTATAGCCATGTACTTTTTTTTTTGCTTTTTAAAGAGTGAGTACAGCTTACCTATTCAAATGGTTTCTTGAAGTATGTGCCATATTTTGAATTTTTTTGGCCATTACCTCCCTCAGCACATTTTGTTGGCAGGTGTCATTTATAGCCCTGCAGTCCTTGGGAATATGAAGTGTCCTTTAGCACAGGCTTTCAAACTGCTGTTGCGGCAAACGGCCACAGGGCCGCAGCATTTCTACATTCCCCACTCTGGTTACTAGGGAAACCGTACCTTCCTGGAAGTAGTGTTCCTTGGTTGTACATTCGAGTGGAATGTGCCCGGATAAACCCCCAAAGCTTATGTCTCCTTACTTATGTTTGTTTTTTGTATTTAGTTTATATTTTTTATCGGAGTAATATTCCATTGTGTACGTGGACCACTTTTTCTTTGTGCATTCATCTGTTGATGGACATTGTGGCTGTTCCAAGTCTTGGCTAGGGTACATAGTGCTGCAGTGTAGGATTGTCAGCCTGTGTCTTTTTGATTCTGGTCTTCTCGGGTGATAGGCCCAGTAGTGGGCCTACCAGATCATATGGTAGCCCAATTTTTACCTTTAAACGCACCTCCTTTCTGTTTTCATTACTGGCTGTTACCTTTTGACACCCCACCAGCAGCTAGAGGGTACACAGGTCTCTAAAACCACTTGACCATTTATTGTTTAGAGATTTTTTGCTGATGATCATTCTGAGTGTTGTCAGGTAAAAGTTTTTGTAGATTGCATTTGCATGTCTTTATTAATTCCTGATGTTGAACTTTTTCCAGGGGCTTTTTGGTTAAAGAAGAATAAAAAAGAAAGAAAAGAAAAAATGTGAGTTAAATATGCCTCTTGAAATTGTCTTCTTGAAAGGTTGCCCTCTTTTGAATTTTTTCGTCGATATTCGAATCCAGGATATGTTTTTGAGGGCAGGTGTCATTTACTGAGCTGCAGTTCTTGTGACTATCAAGTGACCCTTAGCACGGTGTTTAAAGCTGCTTTTGCGGGAGACGGTCACAAGGCTGCGGCATTTCTCCATCCCCAGATCTGGTTAACTAGGCCCAAAGAGCCTTCCTGGGTGTAATGTTCCAACTTGTAAATTAAAATGGAATGTGCCAGGAAAAACCCCCATAAATTTATGTCTCATTCCTTCTTGTTGGTTTTCTTAATTTAATTTTTATTTGTTATCACAGCAAATTTGATTACAATGTTTTGTTTGTTCTAAGTGTGTAAGATGGGGTTCTTTTACACATATACATATATCTGTTCATCTTCGGATCCATTTCCCATGTGGGTTATGACACACTGTTGAGCCGTCTTCTCTTGGTATTCCGTAGGTCTTTGGTGCTTATATATTTCACACGTGTTGGTATATCCCTGTTTACCGCAGTATCCTAATTTATTCCATCCTCACCCCTTTCCATTTGGCTAACCATACGTTTGTTGATCGAATCTTTGATTGCCTTTCTCTGTGAAAAATCTTCATTGGTATCCATTTTTAGGTAACCCCATTAAGTGATATCATAGGATATGTGTCCTTCGCTTTCTGCCTTACTTCAAGTTGTGATTACCTCTAGACTCATCTATGGTGCTGCAAACGGCATTGTTTCATTTTTTGCCTTGGCTAATATTCCATCTGTACGTGTACCAGTTCTTCTTTTCCATTCATCTTTTGATGGACTTTTTGGTAGCTTCCATGTCTTGGCTATTGTAATACTGCTGCACTGCAGTTTTGCCTGCCTGTGTCTGTCTGATTCTGTCTTCTTAGGTCATAGGCCCAGGAGTGTGCCTGCTGAATCCTATGGTACCTCAATGTGGATCTGTTAAAGGCACCTCCATTCCGTTTTCATTAGTGTCTCTTACCAGTTTAGTCTCACTTAGAGATGAGGGTACGCATTTCTCCACAGCCTCTTCAGCATTTACTGTTTGCAGAATTTTGCTGATGGTCATTCTGACCGGTGTGAGCTGATACGTTTTTGTAGATTGGATTTGCATGTCTTTTATGATGAGCTAATGATGAGCATTTTTCCACGCCTTTTTGCTGTTGTTGTTGTTGTTACAAAGAAAACTAAAGTGCTTGTAAAATATACCTCTTGAAATTGTCTTCTTGAAACCTTGCCCTCTTTTGTATTTTTCGGTCGATTTTCGACCCCAGGATTTTTTTTGAGGGCGTGTGTCACTTTCAGGCTTGCAAGTGTCGTTAATATTTAGTGACCATTAGCGCTGGGTTGAAAGCTGCTGTTGTGGGAATCGGCCATACGGCGGCAGCGTCTCTCCATTCCTAAATCTGGTCACTGGGGCAGCAGAGCTTTCCTGGAAGTCGTGTTCCGAGGTTGTCAATTTGAATGGAATGTGCCAGGAAAAAAACCCCTAAGTTTATGTCTCAGTACATCATCTTCATTGTTATAATTTAATTTTCTTAATCAGGTTAATGATTCGAATATTATTTGTTCTAGATGTACACAAACTGGTTCATTTGTACATCATCTATCTCTATTCATGTACAGATCGTCTTCCCATGTAAATTAATACACAGTGTTCAGTAGACCTCCCTTGGTATATGGTCGGTCTTTTTGATATATGTATTTAATATGTATTGGTGTACGTATGGCAACCGTAATCTTCATTTGTCCATTGCTCCCACCTTTCCTTTTAGAAAGCCATAGTTGTTTTCTAAGCCTGTGAGTGTCTTTCTCTGTGGAAATAAGTTCATTTGTGTCATTTGTTAGATATCTAACACCTACAAATGATATCATAAGATATTTGTCTTTTGCGTTCCGACTGACCTCATGTTCCGGGATAATCTCCAGGATCATCTATGGTGCTGCAAAGAGCAGTGTGTCATTGTTTTCCACGGCTAATATTCCACTGTGTACATGGACCACTTCTTCTTTGTCCGTTCCTCTGTTGATGGACATTTTGGTTGCTTCCACGTCTTGGCTTTTGTGAATACTGCGTCAGTGCACCTTTGCCAGCCTGTGTCTTCTCGACTCTGGTCTTCTCAGGTGAAAGGCCCAGCGGTGGGCCTGCTGGATTGAATGGTCCCTCAGTCTTTACTTGGAAACGCAGTTCCTTTCTGTTCTCATTATTGGCTCTTACCACTTTACATCTCACCAGCAGCTAGAGGGTACACAGTTCTCTAAAACCTCTTCAGCATTTATTGTTCGTAGGCATTTTGCTGATGGTCATTCGACTGGTGTGTGTCGAAACCTTTTCGTTGATTAGATTCGCATGAGTGTAATAATTCCTGATGTTGACCTTTTATCCATTTTCTTTTTTAAAAAAAAAAGTGTGTGTAATACTTGCCTCTCATACGATCTCCTTGAAAACTTTGCTGTCTTTTGCGTTTTTTTGGCCATTCCCTACCTCGGAACATTTTTTCGAGGGCAGGGGTCCTTTACAGCCCTGAGTCCTTGTGAATATTAAGTGACCGTTAGCTGTGGCTTAAAGCCGCTCTTGTGGGAAAGGGCCACAAGGTGGCACAATTTCTGCATTTAAATCTCAGGGTAGTTGGGCAACAGATCCTTCCTGGAAATCGTTTTCGTAGGCTGTAAATTAGAGGGGAATGTGCCAAGGCAAACCCCCAACCGCTTATATCTCCTTACTTCTTGTTTGTTTTTAAAATTTTATGTTTATTTTTTATCACAGCCAAGTTGATAGTAATGTTGTGTATGTACTGGGTGTACAGAATCTGGTTCATGATGTCTATCTATCTATGTATTCATCGTTGGATCATTTCCCATGGACGTTATTCCAGAGTGTTGAGTGGACCTCTCCTGGTATTCCATAGGCCTTTGGTGATTATATGTTTCATATATATTAGTTTAGGTCCGTCACCCCCATACCCTAATGTACCCATTCCTCCCACCTTTCCATTTGGTTAAACATAATTTTGATTTCTTAATCCATGAGTGTCCTTTTCTTGGAAATAAGTTCATGGGTATCATTTTTTAGGTCACACCTGTAAGTGATATCATAGGATATCTTTCTTTCGGTTTCTTTCTTACTTCCAGTGGTGTGATTATATCTCGGTCCTTCTATGGTGGTACAAACAGCACTGTTTCAGGCTTTTCCATGTCTACTATTCCATTGTGTACATGGAGCAGTACTTCTGGTGCGTTCATCTATTGATGGCTATTTTGGTTGCTTCCAAGTGTTGGCTGTGGTAAATATTACTGCAGTGTAAGATTGCCAGCCGGTGTCTTTTGGATTCTGGTCTTCTCAGGTGCTAGGCCCAGTAGTGGGCTTACCAGTTCATATGGTAGCTCAATTTTTACCTTGAAACGCACGTTCATTCTGTCCTAACTACTGGCTGTTACCAGTTTACATCCCACCAGCAGCTAGAGGGTCCACAGTTCTCTAAAACCCCTTCCGCATGTATTGTTTTTGGACTGTTTTGCTGATGATCATTCTGTTGTGAGGTGAACGTTTTGATAGATTGGATTTGCATGTCTTTATTAACTTCTGATGTTGAGCATTTTTCCATGCCCATTTTTTGGTTAAAGGAAAAAAAAACAGGAAAAAGGAAAAGACAAAATGTGTGTAAAATATGCCTCTTGAAATTCTCTTCTTGAAAGGTTGCCCTCTTTTGAATTTTTTGGTCGATTTTCGACCCCAGAAATTTTTTTGAGGGCAGGTGTCATTTACAGGCCTGCAATGAAGGTGACTTTTAACTGACCATTAGCACTTGGTTTAAAACTGCTGTTGCAGGAAGGCCAAGATGCTGCAGGATTTCTCCATTCTCAAATCTGGTTACTAGGTCAACAGAGCCTTCCTGGAAGCTGTGTTCCAAGGTTGTAAGTTAGAATGGAATGAGCCAGGAAGAACCCCTATAATTGTATGCCTCATTACTTCCTGTTCGTTTTTTTTAATTTAATTTTTATGTTTTATCACAGCAAATTTGATTATAATGTTTTGTTTATTCTAGGTGTGCAAGACGTGTTTGCTTTACACCTATACATATATGTATTCATCTTGGGATCCATGTGCCATGTAGGTTATGACACAGTGTTGCGTAGTCTTCTTTTGGAATTCCGGAGGTCTTTGGTGATTATATATTTCACGTGTGTTTGTATATCTCTGTTAACCCCGATATCCTAATGTATCCAATCTTCACAAATTTCCAGTGGGTTAACCATAAGTTTGTTGAATAAATCTGTGATTGCCTTCCTCTGTGGAAATATCTTCACTGGTATCAATTTTTAGGTAACACCTATAATTGATATCCTAGGATATGTGTCTTTCGCTTTCTGACTTACTTCAAGTTGTGTGATGACCTCCAGAGTCATCTATGGTTCTGCAAAGTGCATTGTTTCATTTTTTTTTCCGTGGCTAATATTCCATCTGTACACGTACCGGTTCTTCTTTGTCCATTCGTCTCTTGATGGACTTTTTGGTTGTTTCCGTGTCTTGGCCATTGTAATACTGCTGCAGTGCAGTTTTGCCTGCCTGTGCCTTTCCATTTCTGTCTTCCTAGGTGATAGGCCAAGGAGTGGGCCTGCGGGATCATATGGCATCTCAATGTTTACCTTTTAAAGGCAGCTCCCTTCTGTTTTCCTTCGTGGCACTTACCAGTTTACGAGCCACTTACAGTCGAGGGTATGCATTTCTTCACAACCTCTTCAGCATTTATTGTTTGTATTTTTGTGCTGATGGTCATTCTGACCGGTGTGAGCTGATACCTTTTTGTGGCTGGATTTGCATATGTCTTGTAATTCCTTATATGGAGCTTATAGCCATGTACTTTTTTTTTTGCTTTTTAAAGAGTGAGTACAGCTTACCTATTCAAATGGTTTCTTGAAGTATGTGCCATATTTTGAATTTTTTTGGCCATTACCTCCCTCAGCACATTTTGTTGGCAGGTGTCATTTATAGCCCTGCAGTCCTTGGGAATATGAAGTGTCCTTTAGCACAGGCTTTCAAACTGCTGTTGCGGCAAACGGCCACAGGGCCGCAGCATTTCTACATTCCCCACTCTGGTTACTAGGGAAACCGTACCTTCCTGGAAGTAGTGTTCCTTGGTTGTACATTCGAGTGGAATGTGCCCGGATAAACCCCCAAAGCTTATGTCTCCTTACTTATGTTTGTTTTTTGTATTTAGTTTATATTTTTTATCGGAGTAATATTCCATTGTGTACGTGGACCACTTTTTCTTTGTGCATTCATCTGTTGATGGACATTGTGGCTGTTCCAAGTCTTGGCTAGGGTACATAGTGCTGCAGTGTAGGATTGTCAGCCTGTGTCTTTTTGATTCTGGTCTTCTCGGGTGATAGGCCCAGTAGTGGGCCTACCAGATCATATGGTAGCCCAATTTTTACCTTTAAACGCACCTCCTTTCTGTTTTCATTACTGGCTGTTACCTTTTGACACCCCACCAGCAGCTAGAGGGTACACAGGTCTCTAAAACCACTTGACCATTTATTGTTTAGAGATTTTTTGCTGATGATCATTCTGAGTGTTGTCAGGTAAAAGTTTTTGTAGATTGCATTTGCATGTCTTTATTAATTCCTGATGTTGAACTTTTTCCAGGGGCTTTTTGGTTAAAGAAGAATAAAAAAGAAAGAAAAGAAAAAATGTGAGTTAAATATGCCTCTTGAAATTGTCTTCTTGAAAGGTTGCCCTCTTTTGAATTTTTTCGTCGATATTCGAATCCAGGATATGTTTTTGAGGGCAGGTGTCATTTACTGAGCTGCAGTTCTTGTGACTATCAAGTGACCCTTAGCACGGTGTTTAAAGCTGCTTTTGCGGGAGACGGTCACAAGGCTGCGGCATTTCTCCATCCCCAGATCTGGTTAACTAGGCCCAAAGAGCCTTCCTGGGTGTAATGTTCCAACTTGTAAATTAAAATGGAATGTGCCAGGAAAAACCCCCATAAATTTATGTCTCATTCCTTCTTGTTGGTTTTCTTAATTTAATTTTTATTTGTTATCACAGCAAATTTGATTACAATGTTTTGTTTGTTCTAAGTGTGTAAGATGGGGTTCTTTTACACATATACATATATCTGTTCATCTTCGGATCCATTTCCCATGTGGGTTATGACACACTGTTGAGCCGTCTTCTCTTGGTATTCCGTAGGTCTTTGGTGCTTATATATTTCACACGTGTTGGTATATCCCTGTTTCCCGCAGTATCCTAATTTATTCCATCCTCACCCCTTTCCATTTGGCTAACCATACGTTTGTTGATCGAATCTTTGATTGCCTTTCTCTGTGAAAAATCTTCATTGGTATCCATTTTTAGGTAACCCCATTAAGTGATATCATAGGATATGTGTCCTTCGCTTTCTGCCTTACTTCAAGTTGTGATTACCTCTAGACTCATCTATGGTGCTGCAAACGGCATTGTTTCATTTTTTGCCTTGGCTAATATTCCATCTGTACGTGTACCAGTTCTTCTTTTCCATTCATCTTTTGATGGACTTTTTGGTAGCTTCCATGTCTTGGCTATTGTAATACTGCTGCACTGCAGTTTTGCCTGCCTGTGTCTGTCTGATTCTGTCTTCTTAGGTCATAGGCCCAGGAGTGTGCCTGCTGAATCCTATGGTACCTCAATGTGGATCTGTTAAAGGCACCTCCATTCCGTTTTCATTAGTGTCTCTTACCAGTTTAGTCTCACTTAGAGATGAGGGTACGCATTTCTCCACAGCCTCTTCAGCATTTACTGTTTGCAGAATTTTGCTGATGGTCATTCTGACCGGTGTGAGCTGATACGTTTTTGTAGATTGGATTTGCATGTCTTTTATGATGAGCTAATGATGAGCATTTTTCCACGCCTTTTTGCTGTTGTTGTTGTTGTTACAAAGAAAACTAAAGTGCTTGTAAAATATACCTCTTGAAATTGTCTTCTTGAAACCTTGCCCTCTTTTGTATTTTTCGGTCGATTTTCGACCCCAGGATTTTTTTTGAGGGCGTGTGTCACTTTCAGGCTTGCAAGTGTCGTTAATATTTAGTGACCATTAGCGCTGGGTTGAAAGCTGCTGTTGTGGGAATCGGCCATACGGCGGCAGCGTCTCTCCATTCCTAAATCTGGTCACTGGGGCAGCAGAGCTTTCCTGGAAGTCGTGTTCCGAGGTTGTCAATTTGAATGGAATGTGCCAGGAAAAAAACCCCTAAGTTTATGTCTCAGTACATCATCTTCATTGTTATAATTTAATTTTCTTAATCAGGTTAATGATTCGAATATTATTTGTTCTAGATGTACACAAACTGGTTCATTTGTACATCATCTATCTCTATTCATGTACAGATCGTCTTCCCATGTAAATTAATACACAGTGTTCAGTAGACCTCCCTTGGTATATGGTCGGTCTTTTTGATATATGTATTTAATATGTATTGGTGTACGTATGGCAACCGTAATCTTCATTTGTCCATTGCTCCCACCTTTCCTTTTAGAAAGCCATAGTTGTTTTCTAAGCCTGTGAGTGTCTTTCTCTGTGGAAATAAGTTCATTTGTGTCAGTTGTTAGATATCTAACACCTACAAATGATATCATAAGATATTTGTCTTTTGCGTTCCGACTGACCTCATGTTCCGGGATAATCTCCAGGATCATCTATGGTGCTGCAAAGAGCAGTGTGTCATTGTTTTCCACGGCTAATATTCCACTGTGTACATGGACCACTTCTTCTTTGTCCGTTCCTCTGTTGATGGACATTTTGGTTGCTTCCACGTCTTGGCTTTTGTGAATACTGCGTCAGTGCACCTTTGCCAGCCTGTGTCTTCTCGACTCTGGTCTTCTCAGGTGAAAGGCCCAGCGGTGGGCCTGCTGGATTGAATGGTCCCTCAGTCTTTACTTGGAAACGCAGTTCCTTTCTGTTCTCATTATTGGCTCTTACCACTTTACATCTCACCAGCAGCTAGAGGGTACACAGTTCTCTAAAACCTCTTCAGCATTTATTGTTCGTAGGCATTTTGCTGATGGTCATTCGACTGGTGTGTGTCGAAACCTTTTCGTTGATTAGATTCGCATGAGTGTAATAATTCCTGATGTTGACCTTTTATCCATTTTCTTTTTTAAAAAAAAAAGTGTGTGTAAAACTTGCCTCTCATACGATCTCCTTGAAAACTTTGCTGTCTTTTGCGTTTTTTTGGCCATTCCCTACCTCGGAACATTTTTTCGAGGGCAGGGGTCCTTTACAGCCCTGAGTCCTTGTGAATATTAAGTGACCGTTAGCTGTGGCTTAAAGCCGCTCTTGTGGGAAAGGGCCACAAGGTGGCACAATTTCTGCATTTAAATCTCAGGGTAGTTGGGCAACAGATCCTTCCTGGAAATCGTTTTCGTAGGCTGTAAATTAGAGGGGAATGTGCCAAGGCAAACCCCCAACCGCTTATATCTCCTTACTTCTTGTTTGTTTTTAAAATTTTATGTTTATTTTTTATCACAGCCAAGTTGATAGTAATGTTGTGTATGTACTGGGTGTACAGAATCTGGTTCATGATGTCTATCTATCTATGTATTCATCGTTGGATCATTTCCCATGGACGTTATTCCAGAGTGTTGAGTGGACCTCTCCTGGTATTCCATAGGCCTTTGGTGATTATATGTTTCATATATATTAGTTTAGGTCCGTCACCCCCATACCCTAATGTACCCATTCCTCCCACCTTTCCATTTGGTTAAACATAATTTTGATTTCTTAATCCATGAGTGTCCTTTTCTTGGAAATAAGTTCATGGGTATCATTTTTTAGGTCACACCTGTAAGTGATATCATAGGATATCTTTCTTTCGGTTTCTTTCTTACTTCCAGTGGTGTGATTATATCTCGGTCCTTCTATGGTGGTACAAACAGCACTGTTTCAGGCTTTTCCATGTCTACTATTCCATTGTGTACATGGAGCAGTACTTCTGGTGCGTTCATCTATTGATGGCTATTTTGGTTGCTTCCAAGTGTTGGCTGTGGTAAATATTACTGCAGTGTAAGATTGCCAGCCGGTGTCTTTTGGATTCTGGTCTTCTCAGGTGCTAGGCCCAGTAGTGGGCTTACCAGTTCATATGGTAGCTCAATTTTTACCTTGAAACGCACGTTCATTCTGTCCTAACTACTGGCTGTTACCAGTTTACATCCCACCAGCAGCTAGAGGGTCCACAGTTCTCTAAAACCCCTTCCGCATGTATTGTTTTTGGACTGTTTTGCTGATGATCATTCTGTTGTGAGGTGAACGTTTTGATAGATTGGATTTGCATGTCTTTATTAACTTCTGATGTTGAGCATTTTTCCATGCCCATTTTTTGGTTAAAGGAAAAAAAAACAGGAAAAAGGAAAAGACAAAATGTGTGTAAAATATGCCTCTTGAAATTCTCTTCTTGAAAGGTTGCCCTCTTTTGAATTTTTTGGTCGATTTTCGACCCCAGAAATTTTTTTGAGGGCAGGTGTCATTTACAGGCCTGCAATGAAGGTGACTTTTAACTGACCATTAGCACTTGGTTTAAAACTGCTGTTGCAGGAAGGCCAAGATGCTGCAGGATTTCTCCATTCTCAAATCTGGTTACTAGGTCAACAGAGCCTTCCTGGAAGCTGTGTTCCAAGGTTGTAAGTTAGAATGGAATGAGCCAGGAAGAACCCCTATAATTGTATGCCTCATTACTTCCTGTTCGTTTTTTTTAATTTAATTTTTATGTTTTATCACAGCAAATTTGATTATAATGTTTTGTTTATTCTAGGTGTGCAAGACGTGTTTGCTTTACACCTATACATATATGTATTCATCTTGGGATCCATGTGCCATGTAGGTTATGACACAGTGTTGCGTAGTCTTCTTTTGGAATTCCGGAGGTCTTTGGTGATTATATATTTCACGTGTGTTTGTATATCTCTGTTAACCCCGATATCCTAATGTATCCAATCTTCACAAATTTCCAGTGGGTTAACCATAAGTTTGTTGAATAAATCTGTGATTGCCTTCCTCTGTGGAAATATCTTCACTGGTATCAATTTTTAGGTAACACCTATAATTGATATCCTAGGATATGTGTCTTTCGCTTTCTGACTTACTTCAAGTTGTGTGATGACCTCCAGAGTCATCTATGGTTCTGCAAAGTGCATTGTTTCATTTTTTTTCCGTGGCTAATATTCCATCGGTACACGTACCGGTTCTTCTTTGTCCATTCGTCTCTTGATGGACTTTTTGGTTGTTTCCGTGTCTTGGCCATTGTAATACTGCTGCAGTGCAGTTTTGCCTGCCTGTGCCTTTCCATTTCTGTCTTCCTAGGTGATAGGCCAAGGAGTGGGCCTGCGGGATCATATGGCATCTCAATGTTTACCTTTTAAAGGCAGCTCCCTTCTGTTTTCCTTCGTGGCACTTACCAGTTTACGAGCCACTTACAGTCGAGTGTATGCATTTCTTCACAACCTCTTCAGCATTTATTGTTTGTATTTTTGTGCTGATGGTCATTCTGACCGGTGTGAGCTGATACCTTTTTGTGGCTGGATTTGCATATGTCTTGTAATTCCTTATATGGAGCTTATAGCCATGTACTTTTTTTTTTGCTTTTTAAAGAGTGAGTACAGCTTACCTATTCAAATGGTTTCTTGAAGTATGTGCCATATTTTGAATTTTTTTGGCCATTACCTCCCTCAGCACATTTTGTTGGTAGGTGTCATTTATAGCCCTGCAGTCCTTGGGAATATGAAGTGTCCTTTAGCACAGGCTTTCAAACTGCTGTTGCGGCAAACGGCCACAGGGCCGCAGCATTTCTACATTCCCCACTCTGGTTACTAGGGAAACCGTACCTTCCTGGAAGTAGTGTTCCTTGGTTGTACATTCGAGTGGAATGTGCCCGGATAAACCCCCAAAGCTTATATCTCCTTACTTATGTTTGTTTTTTGTATTTAGTTTATATTTTTTATCGGAGTAATATTCCATTGTGTACGTGGACCACTTTTTCTTTGTGCATTCATCTGTTGATGGACATTGTGGCTGTTCCAAGTCTTGGCTAGGGTACATAGTGCTGCAGTGTAGGATTGTCAGCCTGTGTCTTTTTGATTCTGGTCTTCTCGGGTGATAGGCCCAGTAGTGGGCCTACCAGATCATATGGTAGCCCAATTTTTACCTTTAAACGCACCTCCTTTCTGTTCTCATTACTGGCTGTTACCTTTTGACACCCCACCAGCAGCTAGAGGGTACACAGGTCTCTAAAACCACTTGACCATTTATTGTTTAGAGATTTTTTGCTGATGATCATTCTGAGTGTTGTCAGGTAAAAGTTTTTGTAGATTGCATTTGCATGTCTTTATTAATTCCTGATGTTGAACTTTTTCCAGGGGCTTTTTGGTTAAAGAAGAATAAAAAAGAAAGAAAAGAAAAAATGTGAGTTAAATATGCCTCTTGAAATTGTCTTCTTGAAAGCTTGCCCTCTTTTGAATTTTTTCGTCGATATTCGAATCCAGGATATGTTTTTGAGGGCAGGTGTCATTTACTGAGCTGCAGTTCTTGTGACTATCAAGTGACCCTTAGCACGGTGTTTAAAGCTGCTTTTGCGGGAGACGGTCACAAGGCTGCGGCATTTCTCCATCCCCAGATCTGGTTAACTAGGCCCAAAGAGCCTTCCTGGGTGTAATGTTCCAACTTGTAAATTAAAATGGAATGTGCCAGGAAAAACCCCCATAAATTTATGTCTCATTCCTTCTTGTTGGTTTTCTTAATTTAATTTTTATTTGTTATCACAGCAAATTTGATTACAATGTTTTGTTTGTTCTAAGTGTGTAAGATGGGGTTCTTTTACACATATACATATATCTGTTCATCTTCGGATCCATTTCCCATGTGGGTTATGACACACTGTTGAGCCGTCTTCTCTTGGTATTCCGTAGGTCTTTGGTGCTTATATATTTCACACGTGTTGGTATATCCCTGTTTACCGCAGTATCCTAATTTATTCCATCCTCACCCCTTTCCATTTGGCTAACCATACGTTTGTTGATCGAATCTTTGATTGCCTTTCTCTGTGAAAAATCTTCATTGGTATCCATTTTTAGGTAACCCCATTAAGTGATATCATAGGATATGTGTCCTTCGCTTTCTGCCTTACTTCAAGTTGTGATTACCTCTAGACTCATCTATGGTCTGCAAACGGCATTGTTTCATTTTTTGCCTTGGCTAATATTCCATCTGTACGTGTACCAGTTCTTCTTTTCCATTCATCTTTTGATGGACTTTTTGGTAGCTTCCATGTCTTGGCTATTGTAATACTGCTGCACTGCAGTTTTGCCTGCCTGTGTCTGTCTGATTCTGTCTTCTTAGGTCATAGGCCCAGGAGTGTGCCTGCTGAATCCTATGGTACCTCAATGTGGATCTGTTAAAGGCACCTCCATTCCGTTTTCATTAGTGTCTCTTACCAGTTTAGTCTCACTTAGAGATGAGGGTACGCATTTCTCCACAGCCCCTTCAGCATTTACTGTTTGCAGAATTTTGCTGATGGTCATTCTGACCGGTGTGAGCTGATACGTTTTTGTAGATTGGATTTGCATGTCTTTTATGATGAGCTAATGATGAGCATTTTTCCACGCCTTTTTGCTGTTGTTGTTGTTGTTACAAAGAAAACTAAAGTGCTTGTAAAATATACCTCTTGAAATGGTCTTCTTGAAACCTTGCCCTCTTTTGTATTTTTCGGTCGATTTTCGACCCCAGGATTTTTTTTGAGGGCGTGTGTCACTTTCAGGCTTGCAAGTGTTGTTAATATTTAGTGACCATTAGCGCTGGGTTGAAAGCTGCTGTTGTGGGAATCGGCCATACGGCGGCAGCGTCTCTCCATTCCTAAATCTGGTCACTGGGGCAGCAGAGCTTTCCTGGAAGTCGTGTTCCGAGGTTGTCAATTTGAATGGAATGTGCCAGGAAAAAAACCCCTAAGTTTATGTCTCAGTACATCATCTTCATTGTTATAATTTAATTTTCTTAATCAGGTTAATGATTCGAATATTATTTGTTCTAGATGTACACAAACTGGTTCATTTGTACATCATCTATCTCTATTCATGTACAGATCGTCTTCCCATGTAAATTAATACACAGTGTTCAGTAGACCTCCCTTGGTATATGGTCGGTCTTTTTGATATATGTATTTAATATGTATTGGTGTACGTATGGCAACCGTAATCTTCATTTGTCCATTGCTCCCACCTTTCCTTTTAGAAAGCCATAGTTGTTTTCTAAGCCTGTGAGTGTCTTTCTCTGTGGAAATAAGTTCATTTGTGTCAGTTGTTAGATATCTAACACCTACAAATGATATCATAAGATATTTGTCTTTTGCGTTCCGACTGACCTCATGTTCCGGGATAATCTCCAGGATCATCTATGGTGCTGCAAAGAGCAGTGTGTCATTGTTTTCCACGGCTAATATTCCACTGTGTACATGGACCACTTCTTCTTTGTCCGTTCCTCTGTTGATGGACATTTTGGTTGCTTCCACGTCTTGGCTTTTGTGAATACTGCGTCAGTGCACCTTTGCCAGCCTGTGTCTTCTCGACTCTGGTCTTCTCAGGTGAAAGGCCCAGCGGTGGGCCTGCTGGATTGAATGGTCCCTCAGTCTTTACTTGGAAACGCAGTTCCTTTCTGTTCTCATTATTGGCTCTTACCACTTTACATCTCACCAGCAGCTAGAGGGTACACAGTTCTCTAAAACCTCTTCAGCATTTATTGTTCGTAGGCATTTTGCTGATGGTCATTCGACTGGTGTGTGTCGAAACCTTTTCGTTGATTAGATTCGCATGAGTGTAATAATTCCTGATGTTGACCTTTTATCCATTTTCTTTTTTAAAAAAAAAAGTGTGTGTAAAACTTGCCTCTCATACGATCTCCTTGAAAACTTTGCTGTCTTTTGCGTTTTTTTTGGCCATTCCCTACCTCGGAACATTTTTTTGAGGGCAGGGGTCCTTTACAGCCCTGAGTCCTTGTGAATATTAAGTGACCGTTAGCTGTGGCTTAAAGCCGCTCTTGTGGGAAAGGGCCACAAGGTGGCACAATTTCTGCATTTAAATCTCAGGGTAGTTGGGCAACAGATCCTTCCTGGAAATCGTTTTCGTAGGCTGTAAATTAGAGGGGAATTTGCCAAGGCAAACCCCCAACCGCTTATATCTCCTTACTTCTTGTTTGTTTTTAAAATTTTATGTTTATTTTTTATCACAGCCAAGTTGATAGTAATGTTGTGTATGTACTGGGTGTACAGAATCTGGTTCATGATGTCTATCTATCTATGTATTCATCGTTGGATCATTTCCCATGGACGTTATTCCAGAGTGTTGAGTGGACCTCTCCTGGTATTCCATAGGCCTTTGGTGATTATATGTTTCATATATATTAGTTTAGGTCCGTCACCCCCATACCCTAATGTACCCATTCCTCCCACCTTTCCATTTGGTTAAACATAATTTTGATTTCTTAATCCATGAGTGTCCTTTTCTTGGAAATAAGTTCATGGGTATCATTTTTTAGGTCACACCTGTAAGTGATATCATAGGATATCTTTCTTTCGGTTTCTTTCTTACTTCCAGTGGTGTGATTATATCTCGGTCCTTCTATGGTGGTACAAACAGCACTGTTTCAGGCTTTTCCATGTCTACTATTCCATTGTGTACATGGAGCAGTACTTCTGGTGCGTTCATCTATTGATGGCTATTTTGGTTGCTTCCAAGTGTTGGCTGTGGTAAATATTACTGCAGTGTAAGATTGCCAGCCGGTGTCTTTTGGATTCTGGTCTTCTCAGGTGCTAGGCCCAGTAGTGGGCTTACCAGTTCATATGGTAGCTCAATTTTTACCTTGAAACGCACGTTCATTCTGTCCTAACTACTGGCTGTTACCAGTTTACATCCCACCAGCAGCTAGAGGGTCCACAGTTCTCTAAAACCCCTTCCGCATGTATTGTTTTTGGACTGTTTTGCTGATGATCATTCTGTTGTGAGGTGAACGTTTTGATAGATTGGATTTGCATGTCTTTATTAACTTCTGATGTTGAGCATTTTTCCATGCCCATTTTTTGGTTAAAGGAAAAAAAAACAGGAAAAAGGAAAAGACAAAATGTGTGTAAAATATGCCTCTTGAAATTCTCTTCTTGAAAGGTTGCCCTCTTTTGAATTTTTTGGTCGATTTTCGACCCCAGAATTTTTTTTGAGGGCAGGTGTCATTTACAGGCCTGCAATGAAGGTGACTTTTAACTGACCATTAGCACTTGGTTTAAAACTGCTGTTGCAGGAAGGCCAAGATGCTGCAGGATTTCTCCATTCTCAAATCTGGTTACTAGGTCAACAGAGCCTTCCTGGAAGCTGTGTTCCAAGGTTGTAAGTTAGAATGGAATGAGCCAGGAAGAACCCCTATAATTGTATGCCTCATTACTTCCTGTTCGTTTTTTTAAATTTAATTTTTATGTTTTATCACAGCAAATTTGATTATAATGTTTTGTTTATTCTAGGTGTGCAAGACGTGTTTGCTTTACACCTATACATATATGTATTCATCTTGGGATCCATGTGCCATGTAGGTTATGACACAGTGTTGCGTAGTCTTCTTTTGGAATTCCGGAGGTCTTTGGTGATTATATATTTCACGTGTGTTTGTATATCTCTGTTAACCCCGATATCCTAATGTATCCAATCTTCACAAATTTCCAGTGGGTTAACCATAAGTTTGTTGAATAAATCTGTGATTGCCTTCCTCTGTGGAAATATCTTCACTGGTATCAATTTTTAGGTAACACCTATAATTGATATCCTAGGATATGTGTCTTTCGCTTTCTGACTTACTTCAAGTTGTGTGATGACCTCCAGAGTCATCTATGGTTCTGCAAAGTGCATTGTTTCATTTTTTTTCCGTGGCTAATATTCCATCTGTACACGTACCGGTTCTTCTTTGTCCATTCGTCTCTTGATGGACTTTTTGGTTGTTTCCGTGTCTTGGCCATTGTAATACTGCTGCAGTGCAGTTTTGCCTGCCTGTGCCTTTCCATTTCTGTCTTCCTAGGTGATAGGCCAAGGAGTGGGCCTGCGGGATCATATGGCATCTCAATGTTTACCTTTTAAAGGCAGCTCCCTTCTGTTTTCCTTCGTGGCACTTACCAGTTTACGAGCCACTTACAGTCGAGGGTATGCATTTCTTCACAACCTCTTCAGCATTTATTGTTTGTATTTTTGTGCTGATGGTCATTCTGACCGGTGTGAGCTGATACCTTTTTGTGGCTGGATTTGCATATGTCTTGTAATTCCTTATATGGAGCTTATAGCCATGTACTTTTTTTTTTGCTTTTTAAAGAGTGAGTACAGCTTACCTATTCAAATGGTTTCTTGAAGTATGTGCCATATTTTGAATTTTTTTGGCCATTACCTCCCTCAGCACATTTTGTTGGCAGGTGTCATTTATAGCCCTGCAGTCCTTGGGAATATGAAGTGTCCTTTAGCACAGGCTTTCAAACTGCTGTTGCGGCAAACGGCCACAGGGCCGCAGCATTTCTACATTCCCCACTCTGGTTACTAGGGAAACCGTACCTTCCTGGAAGTAGTGTTCCTTGGTTGTACATTCGAGTGGAATGTGCCCGGATAAACCCCCAAAGCTTATGTCTCCTTACTTATGTTTGTTTTTTGTATTTAGTTTATATTTTTTATCGGAGTAATATTCCATTGTGTACGTGGACCACTTTTTCTTTGTGCATTCATCTGTTGATGGACATTGTGGCTGTTCCAAGTCTTGGCTAGGGTACATAGTGCTGCAGTGTAGGATTGTCAGCCTGTGTCTTTTTGATTCTGGTCTTCTCGGGTGATAGGCCCAGTAGTGGGCCTACCAGATCATATGGTAGCCCAATTTTTACCTTTAAACGCACCTCCTTTCTGTTCTCATTACTGGCTGTTACCTTTTGACACCCCACCAGCAGCTAGAGGGTACACAGGTCTCTAAAACCACTTGACCATTTATTGTTTAGAGATTTTTTGCTGATGATCATTCTGAGTGTTGTCAGGTAAAAGTTTTTGTAGATTGCATTTGCATGTCTTTATTAATTCCTGATGTTGAACTTTTTCCAGGGGCTTTTTGGTTAAAGAAGAATAAAAAAGAAAGAAAAGAAAAAATGTGAGTTAAATATGCCTCTTGAAATTGTCTTCTTGAAAGGTTGCCCTCTTTTGAATTTTTTCGTCGATATTCGAATCCAGGATATGTTTTTGAGGGCAGGTGTCATTTACTGAGCTGCAGTTCTTGTGACTATCAAGTGACCCTTAGCACGGTGTTTAAAGCTGCTTTTGCGGGAGACGGTCACAAGGCTGCGGCATTTCTCCATCCCCAGATCTGGTTAACTAGGCCCAAAGAGCCTTCCTGGGTGTAATGTTCCAACTTGTAAATTAAAATGGAATGTGCCAGGAAAAACCCCCATAAGTTTATGTCTCATTCCTTCTTGTTGGTTTTCTTAATTTAATTTTTATTTGTTATCACAGCAAATTTGATTACAATGTTTTGTTTGTTCTAAGTGTGTAAGATGGGGTTCTTTTACACATATACATATATCTGTTCATCTTCGGATCCATTTCCCATGTGGGTTATGACACACTGTTGAGCCGTCTTCTCTTGGTATTCCGTAGGTCTTTGGTGCTTATATATTTCACACGTGTTGGTATATCCCTGTTTACCGCAGTATCCTAATTTATTCCATCCTCACCCCTTTCCATTTGGCTAACCATACGTTTGTTGATCGAATCTTTGATTGCCTTTCTCTGTGAAAAATCTTCATTGGTATCCATTTTTAGGTAACCCCATTAAGTGATATCATAGGATATGTGTCCTTCGCTTTCTGCCTTACTTCAAGTTGTGATTACCTCTAGACTCATCTATGGTGCTGCAAACGGCATTGTTTCATTTTTTGCCTTGGCTAATATTCCATCTGTACGTGTACCAGTTCTTCTTTTCCATTCATCTTTTGATGGACTTTTTGGTAGCTTCCATGTCTTGGCTATTGTAATACTGCTGCACTGCAGTTTTGCCTGCCTGTGTCTGTCTGATTCTGTCTTCTTAGGTCATAGGCCCAGGAGTGTGCCTGCTGAATCCTATGGTACCTCAATGTGGATCTGTTAAAGGCACCTCCATTCCGTTTTCATTAGTGTCTCTTACCAGTTTAGTCTCACTTAGAGATGAGGGTACGCATTTCTCCACAGCCCCTTCAGCATTTACTGTTTGCAGAATTTTGCTGATGGTCATTCTGACCGGTGTGAGCTGATACGTTTTTGTAGATTGGATTTGCATGTCTTTTATGATGAGCTAATGATGAGCATTTTTCCACGCCTTTTTGCTGTTGTTGTTGTTGTTACAAAGAAAACTAAAGTGCTTGTAAAATATACCTCTTGAAATTGTCTTCTTGAAACCTTGCCCTCTTTTGTATTTTTCGGTCGATTTTCGACCCCAGGATTTTTTTTGAGGGCGTGTGTCACTTTCAGGCTTGCAAGTGTCGTTAATATTTAGTGACCATTAGCGCTGGGTTGAAAGCTGCTGTTGTGGGAATCGGCCATACGGCGGCAGCGTCTCTCCATTCCTAAATCTGGTCACTGGGGCAGCAGAGCTTTCCTGGAAGTCGTGTTCCGAGGTTGTCAATTTGAATGGAATGTGCCAGGAAAAAAACCCCTAAGTTTATGTCTCAGTACATCATCTTCATTGTTATAATTTAATTTTCTTAATCAGGTTAATGATTCGAATATTATTTGTTCTAGATGTACACAAACTGGTTCATTTGTACATCATCTATCTCTATTCATGTACAGATCGTTTTCCCATGTAAATTAATACACAGTGTTCAGTAGACCTCCCTTGGTATATGGTCGGTCTTTTTGATATATGTATTTAATATGTATTGGTGTACGTATGGCAACCGTAATCTTCATTTGTCCATTGCTCCCACCTTTCCTTTTAGAAAGCCATAGTTGTTTTCTAAGCCTGTGAGTGTCTTTCTCTGTGGAAATAAGTTCATTTGTGTCAGTTGTTAGATATCTAACACCTACAAATGATATCATAAGATATTTGTCTTTTGCGTTCCGACTGACCTCATGTTCCGGGATAATCTCCAGGATCATCTATGGTGCTGCAAAGAGCAGTGTGTCATTGTTTTCCACGGCTAATATTCCACTGTGTACATGGACCACTTCTTCTTTGTCCGTTCCTCTGTTAATGGACATTTTGGTTGCTTCCACGTCTTGGCTTTTGTGAATACTGCATCAGTGCACCTTTGCCAGCCTGTGTCTTCTCGACTCTGGTCTTCTCAGGTGAAAGGCCCAGCGGTGGGCCTGCTGGATTGAATGGTCCCTCAGTCTTTACTTGGAAACGCAGTTCCTTTCTGTTCTCATTATTGGCTCTTACCACTTTACATCTCACCAGCAGCTAGAGGGTACACAGTTCTCTAAAACCTCTTCAGCATTTATTGTTCGTAGGCATTTTGCTGATGGTCATTCGACTGGTGTGTGTCGAAACCTTTTCGTTGATTAGATTCGCATGAGTGTAATAATTCCTGATGTTGACCTTTTATCCATTTTCTTTTTTAAAAAAAAAAGTGTGTGTAAAACTTGCCTCTCATACGATCTCCTTGAAAACTTTGCTGTCTTTTGCGTTTTTTTGGCCATTCCCTACCTCGGAACATTTTTTCGAGGGCAGGTGTCCTTTACAGCCCTGAGTCCTTGTGAATATTAAGTGACCGTTAGCTGTGGCTTAAAGCCGCTCTTGTGGGAAAGGGCCACAAGGTGGCACAATTTCTGCATTTAAATCTCAGGGTAGTTGGGCAACAGATCCTTCCTGGAAATCGTTTTCGTAGGCTGTAAATTAGAGGGGAATGTGCCAAGGCAAACCCCCAACCGCTTATATCTCCTTACTTCTTGTTTGTTTTTAAAATTTTATGTTTATTTTTTATCACAGCCAAGTTGATAGTAATGTTGTGTATGTACTGGGTGTACAGAATCTGGTTCATGATGTCTATCTATCTATGTATTCATCGTTGGATCATTTCCCATGGACGTTATTCCAGAGTGTTGAGTGGACCTCTCCTGGTATTCCATAGGCCTTTGGTGATTATATGTTTCATATATATTAGTTTAGGTCCGTCACCCCCATACCCTAATGTACCCATTCCTCCCACCTTTCCATTTGGTTAAACATAATTTTGATTTCTTAATCCATGAGTGTCCTTTTCTTGGAAATAAGTTCATGGGTATCATTTTTTAGGTCACACCTGTAAGTGATATCATAGGATATCTTTCTTTCGGTTTCTTTCTTACTTCCAGTGGTGTGATTATATCTCGGTCCTTCTATGGTGGTACAAACAGCACTGTTTCAGGCTTTTCCATGTCTACTATTCCATTGTGTACATGGAGCAGTACTTCTGGTGCGTTCATCTATTGATGGCTATTTTGGTTGCTTCCAAGTGTTGGCTGTGGTAAATATTACTGCAGTGTAAGATTGCCAGCCGGTGTCTTTTGGATTCTGGTCTTCTCAGGTGCTAGGCCCAGTAGTGGGCTTACCAGTTCATATGGTAGCTCAATTTTTACCTTGAAACGCACGTTCATTCTGTCCTAACTACTGGCTGTTACCAGTTTACATCCCACCAGCAGCTAGAGGGTCCACAGTTCTCTAAAACCCCTTCCGCATGTATTGTTTTTGGACTGTTTTGCTGATGATCATTCTGTTGTGAGGTGAACGTTTTGATAGATTGGATTTGCATGTCTTTATTAACTTCTGATGTTGAGCATTTTTCCATGCCCATTTTTTGGTTAAAGGAAAAAAAAACAGGAAAAAGGAAAAGACAAAATGTGTGTAAAATATGCCTCTTGAAATTCTCTTCTTGAAAGGTTGCCCTCTTTTGAATTTTTTGGTCGATTTTCGACCCCAGAAATTTTTTTGAGGGCAGGTGTCATTTACAGGCCTGCAATGAAGGTGACTTTTAACTGACCATTAGCACTTGGTTTAAAACTGCTGTTGCAGGAAGGCCAAGATGCTGCAGGATTTCTCCATTCTCAAATGTGGTTACTAGGTCAACAGAGCCTTCCTGGAAGCTGTGTTCCAAGGTTGTAAGTTAGAATGGAATGAGCCAGGAAGAACCCCTATAATTGTATGCCTCATTACTTCCTGTTCGTTTTTTTTAATTTAATTTTTATGTTTTATCACAGCAAATTTGATTATAATGTTTTGTTTATTCTAGGTGTGCAAGACGTGTTTGCTTTACACCTATACATATATGTATTCATCTTGGGATCCATGTGCCATGTAGGTTATGACACAGTGTTGCGTAGTCTTCTTTTGGAATTCCGGAGGTCTTTGGTGATTATATATTTCACGTGTGTTTGTATATCTCTGTTAACCCCAATATCCTAATGTATCCAATCTTCACAAATTTCCAGTGGGTTAACCATAAGTTTGTTGAATAAATCTGTGATTGCCTTCCTCTGTGGAAATATCTTCACTGGTATCAATTTTTAGGTAACACCTATAATTGATATCCTAGGATATGTGTCTTTCGCTTTCTGACTTACTTCAAGTTGTGTGATGACCTCCAGAGTCATCTATGGTTCTGCAAAGTGCATTGTTTCATTTTTTTTTCCGTGGCTAATATTCCATCTGTACACGTACCGGTTCTTCTTTGTCCATTCGTCTCTTGATGGACTTTTTGGTTGTTTCCGTGTCTTGGCCATTGTAATACTGCTGCAGTGCAGTTTTGCCTGCCTGTGCCTTTCCATTTCTGTCTTCCTAGGTGATAGGCCAAGGAGTGGGCCTGCGGGATCATATGGCATCTCAATGTTTACCTTTTAAAGGCAGCTCCCTTCTGTTTTCCTTCGTGGCACTTACCAGTTTACGAGCCACTTACAGTCGAGGGTATGCATTTCTTCACAACCTCTTCAGCATTTATTGTTTGTATTTTTGTGCTGATGGTCATTCTGACCGGTGTGAGCTGATACCTTTTTGTGGCTGGATTTGCATATGTCTTGTAATTCCTTATATGGAGCTTATAGCCATGTACTTTTTTTTTTGCTTTTTAAAGAGTGAGTACAGCTTACCTATTCAAATGGTTTCTTGAAGTATGTGCCATATTTTGAATTTTTTTGGCCATTACCTCCCTCAGCACATTTTGTTGGCAGGTGTCATTTATAGCCCTGCAGTCCTTGGGAATATGAAGTGTCCTTTAGCACAGGCTTTCAAACTGCTGTTGCGGCAAACGGCCACAGGGCCGCAGCATTTCTACATTCCCCACTCTGGTTACTAGGGAAACCGTACCTTCCTGGAAGTAGTGTTCCTTGGTTGTACATTCGAGTGGAATGTGCCCGGATAAACCCCCAAAGCTTATGTCTCCTTACTTATGTTTGTTTTTTGTATTTAGTTTATATTTTTTATCGGAGTAATATTCCATTGTGTACGTGGACCACTTTTTCTTTGTGCATTCATCTGTTGATGGACATTGTGGCTGTTCCAAGTCTTGGCTAGGGTACATAGTGCTGCAGTGTAGGATTGTCAGCCTGTGTCTTTTTGATTCTGGTCTTCTCGGGTGATAGGCCCAGTAGTGGGCCTACCAGATCATATGGTAGCCCAATTTTTACCTTTAAACGCACCTCCTTTCTGTTCTCATTACTGGCTGTTACCTTTTGACACCCCACCAGCAGCTAGAGGGTACACAGGTCTCTAAAACCACTTGACCATTTATTGTTTAGAGATTTTTTGCTGATGATCATTCTGAGTGTTGTCAGGTAAAAGTTTTTGTAGATTGCATTTGCATGTCTTTATTAATTCCTGATGTTGAACTTTTTCCAGGGGCTTTTTGGTTAAAGAAGAATAAAAAAGAAAGAAAAGAAAAAATGTGAGTTAAATATGCCTCTTGAAATTGTCTTCTTGAAAGGTTGCCCTCTTTTGAATTTTTTCGTCGATATTCGAATCCAGGATATGTTTTTGAGGGCAGGTGTCATTTACTGAGCTGCAGTTCTTGTGACTATCAAGTGACCCTTAGCACGGTGTTTAAAGCTGCTTTTGCGGGAGACGGTCACAAGGCTGCGGCATTTCTCCATCCCCAGATCTGGTTAACTAGGCCCAAAGAGCCTTCCTGGGTGTAATGTTCCAACTTGTAAATTAAAATGGAATGTGCCAGGAAAAACCCCCATAAGTTTATGTCTCATTCCTTCTTGTTGGTTTTCTTAATTTAATTTTTATTTGTTATCACAGCAAATTTGATTACAATGTTTTGTTTGTTCTAAGTGTGTAAGATGGGGTTCTTTTACACATATACATATATCTGTTCATCTTCGGATCCATTTCCCATGTGGGTTATGACACACTGTTGAGCCGTCTTCTCTTGGTATTCCGTAGGTCTTTGGTGCTTATATATTTCACACGTGTTGGTATATCCCTGTTTACCGCAGTATCCTAATTTATTCCATCCTCACCCCTTTCCATTTGGCTAACCATACGTTTGTTGATCGAATCTTTGATTGCCTTTCTCTGTGAAAAATCTTCATTGGTATCCATTTTTAGGTAACCCCATTAAGTGATATCATAGGATATGTGTCCTTCGCTTTCTGCCTTACTTCAAGTTGTGATTACCTCTAGACTCATCTATGGTGCTGCAAACGGCATTGTTTCATTTTTTGCCTTGGCTAATATTCCATCTGTACGTGTACCAGTTCTTCTTTTCCATTCATCTTTTGATGGACTTTTTGGTAGCTTCCATGTCTTGGCTATTGTAATACTGCTGCACTGCAGTTTTGCCTGCCTGTGTCTGTCTGATTCTGTCTTCTTAGGTCATAGGCCCAGGAGTGTGCCTGCTGAATCCTATGGTACCTCAATGTGGATCTGTTAAAGGCACCTCCATTCCGTTTTCATTAGTGTCTCTTACCAGTTTAGTCTCACTTAGAGATGAGGGTACGCATTTCTCCACAGCCCCTTCAGCATTTACTGTTTGCAGAATTTTGCTGATGGTCATTCTGACCGGTGTGAGCTGATACGTTTTTGTAGATTGGATTTGCATGTCTTTTATGATGAGCTAATGATGAGCATTTTTCCACGCCTTTTTGCTGTTGTTGTTGTTGTTACAAAGAAAACTAAAGTGCTTGTAAAATATACCTCTTGAAATTGTCTTCTTGAAACCTTGCCCTCTTTTGTATTTTTCGGTCGATTTTCGACCCCAGGATTTTTTTTGAGGGCGTGTGTCACTTTCAGGCTTGCAAGTGTCGTTAATATTTAGTGACCATTAGCGCTGGGTTGAAAGCTGCTGTTGTGGGAATCGGCCATACGGCGGCAGCGTCTCTCCATTCCTAAATCTGGTCACTGGGGCAGCAGAGCTTTCCTGGAAGTCGTGTTCCGAGGTTGTCAATTTGAATGGAATGTGCCAGGAAAAAAACCCCTAAGTTTATGTCTCAGTACATCATCTTCATTGTTATAATTTAATTTTCTTAATCAGGTTAATGATTCGAATATTATTTGTTCTAGATGTACACAAACTGGTTCATTTGTACATCATCTATCTCTATTCATGTACAGATCGTTTTCCCATGTAAATTAATACACAGTGTTCAGTAGACCTCCCTTGGTATATGGTCGGTCTTTTTGATATATGTATTTAATATGTATTGGTGTACGTATGGCAACCGTAATCTTCATTTGTCCATTGCTCCCACCTTTCCTTTTAGAAAGCCATAGTTGTTTTCTAAGCGTGTGAGTGTCTTTCTCTGTGGAAATAAGTTCATTTGTGTCAGTTGTTAGATATCTAACACCTACAAATGATATCATAAGATATTTGTCTTTTGCGTTCCGACTGACCTCATGTTCCGGGATAATCTCCAGGATCATCTATGGTGCTGCAAAGAGCAGTGTGTCATTGTTTTCCACGGCTAATATTCCACTGTGTACATGGACCACTTCTTCTTTGTCCGTTCCTCTGTTAATGGACATTTTGGTTGCTTCCACGTCTTGGCTTTTGTGAATACTGCATCAGTGCACCTTTGCCAGCCTGTGTCTTCTCGACTCTGGTCTTCTCAGGTGAAAGGCCCAGCGGTGGGCCTGCTGGATTGAATGGTCCCTCAGTCTTTACTTGGAAACGCAGTTCCTTTCTGTTCTCATTATTGGCTCTTACCACTTTACATCTCACCAGCAGCTAGAGGGTACACAGTTCTCTAAAACCTCTTCAGCATTTATTGTTCGTAGGCATTTTGCTGATGGTCATTCGACTGGTGTGTGTCGAAACCTTTTCGTAGATTAGATTCGCATGAGTGTAATAATTCCTGATGTTGACCTTTTATCCATTTTCTTTTTTAAAAAAAAAAGTGTGTGTAAAACTTGCCTCTCATACGATCTCCTTGAAAACTTTGCTGTCTTTTGCGTTTTTTTGGCCATTCCCTACCTCGGAACATTTTTTCGAGGGCAGGTGTCCTTTACAGCCCTGAGTCCTTGTGAATATTAAGTGACCGTTAGCTGTGGCTTAAAGCCGCTCTTGTGGGAAAGGGCCACAAGGTGGCACAATTTCTGCATTTAAATCTCAGGGTAGTTGGGCAACAGATCCTTCCTGGAAATCGTTTTCGTAGGCTGTAAATTAGAGGGGAATGTGCCAAGGCAAACCCCCAACCGCTTATATCTCCTTACTTCTTGTTTGTTTTTAAAATTTTATGTTTATTTTTTATCACAGCCAAGTTGATAGTAATGTTGTGTATGTACTGGGTGTACAGAATCTGGTTCATGATGTCTATCTATCTATGTATTCATCGTTGGATCATTTCCCATGGACGTTATTCCAGAGTGTTGAGTGGACCTCTCCTGGTATTCCATAGGCCTTTGGTGATTATATGTTTCATATATATTAGTTTAGGTCCGTCACCCCCATACCCTAATGTACCCATTCCTCCCACCTTTCCATTTGGTTAAACATAATTTTGATTTCTTAATCCATGAGTGTCCTTTTCTTGGAAATAAGTTCATGGGTATCATTTTTTAGGTCACACCTGTAAGTGATATCATAGGATATCTTTCTTTCGGTTTCTTTCTTACTTCCAGTGGTGTGATTATATCTCGGTCCTTCTATGGTGGTACAAACAGCACTGTTTCAGGCTTTTCCATGTCTACTATTCCATTGTGTACATGGAGCAGTACTTCTGGTGCGTTCATCTATTGATGGCTATTTTGGTTGCTTCCAAGTGTTGGCTGTGGTAAATATTACTGCAGTGTAAGATTGCCAGCCGGTGTCTTTTGGATTCTGGTCTTCTCAGGTGCTAGGCCCAGTAGTGGGCTTACCAGTTCATATGGTAGCTCAATTTTTACCTTGAAACGCACGTTCATTCTGTCCTAACTACTGGCTGTTACCAGTTTACATCCCACCAGCAGCTAGAGGGTCCACAGTTCTCTAAAACCCCTTCCGCATGTATTGTTTTTGGACTGTTTTGCTGATGATCATTCTGTTGTGAGGTGAACGTTTTGATAGATTGGATTTGCATGTCTTTATTAACTTCTGATGTTGAGCATTTTTCCATGCCCATTTTTTGGTTAAAGGAAAAAAGAACAGGAAAAAGGAAAAGACAAAATGTGTGTAAAATATGCCTCTTGAAATTCTCTTCTTGAAAGGTTGCCCTCTTTTGAATTTTTTGGTCGATTTTCGACCCCAGAAATTTTTTTGAGGGCAGGTGTCATTTACAGGCCTGCAATGAAGGTGACTTTTAACTGACCATTAGCACTTGGTTTAAAACTGCTGTTGCAGGAAGGCCAAGATGCTGCAGGATTTCTCCATTCTCAAATCTGGTTACTAGGTCAACAGAGCCTTCCTGGAAGCTGTGTTCCAAGGTTGTAAGTTAGAATGGAATGAGCCAGGAAGAACCCCTATAATTGTATGCCTCATTACTTCCTGTTCGTTTTTTTTAATTTAATTTTTATGTTTTATCACAGCAAATTTGATTATAATGTTTTGTTTATTCTAGGTGTGCAAGACGTGTTTGCTTTACACCTATACATATATGTATTCATCTTGGGATCCATGTGCCATGTAGGTTATGACACAGTGTTGCGTAGTCTTCTTTTGGAATTCCGGAGGTCTTTGGTGATTATATATTTCACGTGTGTTTGTATATCTCTGTTAACCCCAATATCCTAATGTATCCAATCTTCACAAATTTCCAGTGGGTTAACCATAAGTTTGTTGAATAAATCTGTGATTGCCTTCCTCTGTGGAAATATCTTCACTGGTATCAATTTTTAGGTAACACCTATAATTGATATCCTAGGATATGTGTCTTTCGCTTTCTGACTTACTTCAAGTTGTGTGATGACCTCCAGAGTCATCTATGGTTCTGCAAAGTGCATTGTTTCATTTTTTTTTCCGTGGCTAATATTCCATCTGTACACGTACCGGTTCTTCTTTGTCCATTCGTCTCTTGATGGACTTTTTGGTTGTTTCCATGTCTTGGCCATTGTAATACTGCTGCAGTGCAGTTTTGCCTGCCTGTGCCTTTCCATTTCTGTCTTCCTAGGTGATAGGCCAAGGAGTGGGCCTGCGGGATCATATGGCATCTCAATGTTTACCTTTTAAAGGCAGCTCCCTTCTGTTTTCCTTCGTGGCACTTACCAGTTTACGAGCCACTTACAGTCGAGGGTATGCATTTCTTCACAACCTCTTCAGCATTTATTGTTTGTATTTTTGTGCTGATGGTCATTCTGACCGGTGTGAGCTGATACCTTTTTGTGGCTGGATTTGCATATGTCTTGTAATTCCTTATATGGAGCTTATAGCCATGTACTTTTTTTTTTGCTTTTTAAAGAGTGAGTACAGCTTACCTATTCAAATGGTTTCTTGAAGTATGTGCCATATTTTGAATTTTTTTGGCCATTACCTCCCTCAGCACATTTTGTTGGCAGGTGTCATTTATAGCCCTGCAGTCCTTGGGAATATGAAGTGTCCTTTAGCACAGGCTTTCAAACTGCTGTTGCGGCAAACGGCCACAGGGCCGCAGCATTTCTACATTCCCCACTCTGGTTACTAGGGAAACCGTACCTTCCTGGAAGTAGTGTTCCTTGGTTGTACATTCGAGTGGAATGTGCCCGGATAAACCCCCAAAGCTTATGTCTCCTTACTTATGTTTGTTTTTTGTATTTAGTTTATATTTTTTATCGGAGTAATATTCCATTGTGTACGTGGACCACTTTTTCTTTGTGCATTCATCTGTTGATGGACATTGTGGCTGTTCCAAGTCTTGGCTAGGGTACATAGTGCTGCAGTGTAGGATTGTCAGCCTGTGTCTTTTTGATTCTGGTCTTCTCGGGTGATAGGCCCAGTAGTGGGCCTACCAGATCATATGGTAGCCCAATTTTTACCTTTAAACGCACCTCCTTTCTGTTCTCATTACTGGCTGTTACCTTTTGACACCCCACCAGCAGCTAGAGGGTACACAGGTCTCTAAAACCACTTGACCATTTATTGTTTAGAGATTTTTTGCTGATGATCATTCTGAGTGTTGTCAGGTAAAAGTTTTTGTAGATTGCATTTGCATGTCTTTATTAATTCCTGATGTTGAACTTTTTCCAGGGGCTTTTTGGTTAAAGAAGAATAAAAAAGAAAGAAAAGAAAAAATGTGAGTTAAATATGCCTCTTGAAATTGTCTTCTTGAAAGGTTGCCCTCTTTTGAATTTTTTCGTCGATATTCGAATCCAGGATATGTTTTTGAGGGCAGGTGTCATTTACTGAGCTGCAGTTCTTGTGACTATCAAGTGACCCTTAGCACGGTGTTTAAAGCTGCTTTTGCGGGAGACGGTCACAAGGCTGCGGCATTTCTCCATCCCCAGATCTGGTTAACTAGGCCCAAAGAGCCTTCCTGGGTGTAATGTTCCAACTTGTAAATTAAAATGGAATGTGCCAGGAAAAACCCCCATAAATTTATGTCTCATTCCTTCTTGTTGGTTTTCTTAATTTAATTTTTATTTGTTATCACAGCAAATTTGATTACAATGTTTTGTTTGTTCTAAGTGTGTAAGATGGGGTTCTTTTACACATATACATATATCTGTTCATCTTCGGATCCATTTCCCATGTGGGTTATGACACACTGTTGAGCCGTCTTCTCTTGGTATTCCGTAGGTCTTTGGTGCTTATATATTTCACACGTGTTGGTATATCCCTGTTTACCGCAGTATCCTAATTTATTCCATCCTCACCCCTTTCCATTTGGCTAACCATACGTTTGTTGATCGAATCTTTGATTGCCTTTCTCTGTGAAAAATCTTCATTGGTATCCATTTTTAGGTAACCCCATTAAGTGATATCATAGGATATGTGTCCTTCGCTTTCTGCCTTACTTCAAGTTGTGATTACCTCTAGACTCATCTATGGTGCTGCAAACGGCATTGTTTCATTTTTTGCCTTGGCTAATATTCCATCTGTACGTGTACCAGTTCTTCTTTTCCATTCATCTTTTGATGGACTTTTTGGTAGCTTCCATGTCTTGGCTATTGTAATACTGCTGCACTGCAGTTTTGCCTGCCTGTGTCTGTCTGATTCTGTCTTCTTAGGTCATAGGCCCAGGAGTGTGCCTGCTGAATCCTATGGTACCTCAATGTGGATCTGTTAAAGGCACCTCCATTCCGTTTTCATTAGTGTCTCTTACCAGTTTAGTCTCACTTAGAGATGAGGGTACGCATTTCTCCACAGCCCCTTCAGCATTTACTGTTTGCAGAATTTTGCTGATGGTCATTCTGACCGGTGTGAGCTGATACGTTTTTGTAGATTGGATTTGCATGTCTTTTATGATGAGCTAATGATGAGCATTTTTCCACGCCTTTTTGCTGTTGTTGTTGTTGTTACAAAGAAAACTAAAGTGCTTGTAAAATATACCTCTTGAAATTGTCTTCTTGAAACCTTGCCCTCTTTTGTATTTTTCGGTCGATTTTCGACCCCAGGATTTTTTTTGAGGGCGTGTGTCACTTTCAGGCTTGCAAGTGTCGTTAATATTTAGTGACCATTAGCGCTGGGTTGAAAGCTGCTGTTGTGGGAATCGGCCATACGGCGGCAGCGTCTCTCCATTCCTAAATCTGGTCACTGGGGCAGCAGAGCTTTCCTGGAAGTCGTGTTCCGAGGTTGTCAATTTGAATGGAATGTGCCAGGAAAAAAACCCCTAAGTTTATGTCTCAGTACATCATCTTCATTGTTATAATTTAATTTTCTTAATCAGGTTAATGATTCGAATATTATTTGTTCTAGATGTACACAAACTGGTTCATTTGTACATCATCTATCTCTATTCATGTACAGATCGTTTTCCCATGTAAATTAATACACAGTGTTCAGTAGACCTCCCTTGGTATATGGTCGGTCTTTTTGATATATGTATTTAATATGTATTGGTGTACGTATGGCAACCGTAATCTTCATTTGTCCATTGCTCCCACCTTTCCTTTTAGAAAGCCATAGTTGTTTTCTAAGCCTGTGAGTGTCTTTCTCTGTGGAAATAAGTTCATTTGTGTCAGTTGTTAGATATCTAACACCTACAAATGATATCATAAGATATTTGTCTTTTGCGTTCCGACTGACCTCATGTTCCGGGATAATCTCCAGGATCATCTATGGTGCTGCAAAGAGCAGTGTGTCATTGTTTTCCACGGCTAATATTCCACTGTGTACATGGACCACTTCTTCTTTGTCCGTTCCTCTGTTAATGGACATTTTGGTTGCTTCCACGTCTTGGCTTTTGTGAATACTGCATCAGTGCACCTTTGCCAGCCTGTGTCTTCTCGACTCTGGTCTTCTCAGGTGAAAGGCCCAGCGGTGGGCCTGCTGGATTGAATGGTCCCTCAGTCTTTACTTGGAAACGCAGTTCCTTTCTGTTCTCATTATTGGCTCTTACCACTTTACATCTCACCAGCAGCTAGAGGGTACACAGTTCTCTAAAACCTCTTCAGCATTTATTGTTCGTAGGCATTTTGCTGATGGTCATTCGACTGGTGTGTGTCGAAACCTTTTCGTAGATTAGATTCGCATGAGTGTAATAATTCCTGATGTTGACCTTTTATCCATTTTCTTTTTTAAAAAAAAAAGTGTGTGTAAAACTTGCCTCTCATACGATCTCCTTGAAAACTTTGCTGTCTTTTGCGTTTTTTTGGCCATTCCCTACCTCGGAACATTTTTTCGAGGGCAGGGGTCCTTTACAGCCCTGAGTCCTTGTGAATATTAAGTGACCGTTAGCTGTGGCTTAAAGCCGCTCTTGTGGGAAAGGGCCACAAGGTGGCACAATTTCTGCATTTAAATCTCAGGGTAGTTGGGCAACAGATCCTTCCTGGAAATCGTTTTCGTAGGCTGTAAATTAGAGGGGAATGTGCCAAGGCAAACCCCCAACCGCTTATATCTCCTTACTTCTTGTTTGTTTTTAAAATTTTATGTTTATTTTTTATCACAGCCAAGTTGATAGTAATGTTGTGTATGTACTGGGTGTACAGAATCTGGTTCATGATGTCTATCTATCTATGTATTCATCGTTGGATCATTTCCCATGGACGTTATTCCAGAGTGTTGAGTGGACCTCTCCTGGTATTCCATAGGCCTTTGGTGATTATATGTTTCATATATATTAGTTTAGGTCCGTCACCCCCATACCCTAATGTACCCATTCCTCCCACCTTTCCATTTGGTTAAACATAATTTTGATTTCTTAATCCATGAGTGTCCTTTTCTTGGAAATAAGTTCATGGGTATCATTTTTTAGGTCACACCTGTAAGTGATATCATAGGATATCTTTCTTTCGGTTTCTTTCTTACTTCCAGTGGTGTGATTATATCTCGGTCCTTCTATGGTGGTACAAACAGCACTGTTTCAGGCTTTTCCATGTCTACTATTCCATTGTGTACATGGAGCAGTACTTCTGGTGCGTTCATCTATTGATGGCTATTTTGGTTGCTTCCAAGTGTTGGCTGTGGTAAATATTACTGCAGTGTAAGATTGCCAGCCGGTGTCTTTTGGATTCTGGTCTTCTCAGGTGCTAGGCCCAGTAGTGGGCTTACCAGTTCATATGGTAGCTCAATTTTTACCTTGAAACGCACGTTCATTCTGTCCTAACTACTGGCTGTTACCAGTTTACATCCCACCAGCAGCTAGAGGGTCCACAGTTCTCTAAAACCCCTTCCGCATGTATTGTTTTTGGACTGTTTTGCTGATGATCATTCTGTTGTGAGGTGAACGTTTTGATAGATTGGATTTGCATGTCTTTATTAACTTCTGATGTTGAGCATTTTTCCATGCCCATTTTTTGGTTAAAGGAAAAAAAAACAGGAAAAAGGAAAAGACAAAATGTGTGTAAAATATGCCTCTTGAAATTCTCTTCTTGAAAGGTTGCCCTCTTTTGAATTTTTTGGTCGATTTTCGACCCCAGAAATTTTTTTGAGGGCAGGTGTCATTTACAGGCCTGCAATGAAGGTGACTTTTAACTGACCATTAGCACTTGGTTTAAAACTGCTGTTGCAGGAAGGCCAAGATGCTGCAGGATTTCTCCATTCTCAAATCTGGTTACTAGGTCAACAGAGCCTTCCTGGAAGCTGTGTTCCAAGGTTGTAAGTTAGAATGGAATGAGCCAGGAAGAACCCCTATAATTGTATGCCTCATTACTTCCTGTTCGTTTTTTTTAATTTAATTTTTATGTTTTATCACAGCAAATTTGATTATAATGTTTTGTTTATTCTAGGTGTGCAAGACGTGTTTGCTTTACACCTATACATATATGTATTCATCTTGGGATCCATGTGCCATGTAGGTTATGACACAGTGTTGCGTAGTCTTCTTTTGGAATTCCGGAGGTCTTTGGTGATTATATATTTCACGTGTGTTTGTATATCTCTGTTAACCCCGATATCCTAATGTATCCAATCTTCACAAATTTCCAGTGGGTTAACCATAAGTTTGTTGAATAAATCTGTGATTGCCTTCCTCTGTGGAAATATCTTCACTGGTATCAATTTTTAGGTAACACCTATAATTGATATCCTAGGATATGTGTCTTTCGCTTTCTGACTTACTTCAAGTTGTGTGATGACCTCCAGAGTCATCTATGGTTCTGCAAAGTGCATTGTTTCATTTTTTTTTCCGTGGCTAATATTCCATCTGTACACGTACCGGTTCTTCTTTGTCCATTCGTCTCTTGATGGACTTTTTGGTTGTTTCCGTGTCTTGGCCATTGTAATACTGCTGCAGTGCAGTTTTGCCTGCCTGTGCCTTTCCATTTCTGTCTTCCTAGGTGATAGGCCAAGGAGTGGGCCTGCGGGATCATATGGCATCTCAATGTTTACCTTTTAAAGGCAGCTCCCTTCTGTTTTCCTTCGTGGCACTTACCAGTTTACGAGCCACTTACAGTCGAGGGTATGCATTTCTTCACAACCTCTTCAGCATTTATTGTTTGTATTTTTGTGCTGATGGTCATTCTGACCGGTGTGAGCTGATACCTTTTTGTGGCTGCATTTGCATATGTCTTGTAATTCCTTATATGGAGCTTATAGCCATGTACTTTTTTTTTTGCTTTTTAAAGAGTGAGTACAGCTTACCTATTCAAATGGTTTCTTGAAGTATGTGCCATATTTTGAATTTTTTTGGCCATTACCTCCCTCAGCACATTTTGTTGGCAGGTGTCATTTATAGCCCTGCAGTCCTTGGGAATATGAAGTGTCCTTTAGCACAGGCTTTCAAACTGCTGTTGCGGCAAACGGCCACAGGGCCGCAGCATTTCTACATTCCCCACTCTGGTTACTAGGGAAACCGTACCTTCCTGGAAGTAGTGTTCCTTGGTTGTACATTCGAGTGGAATGTGCCCGGATAAACCCCCAAAGCTTATGTCTCCTTACTTATGTTTGTTTTTTGTATTTAGTTTATATTTTTTATCGGAGTAATATTCCATTGTGTACGTGGACCACTTTTTCTTTGTGCATTCATCTGTTGATGGACATTGTGGCTGTTCCAAGTCTTGGCTAGGGTACATAGTGCTGCAGTGTAGGATTGTCAGCCTGTGTCTTTTTGATTCTGGTCTTCTCGGGTGATAGGCCCAGTAGTGGGCCTACCAGATCATATGGTAGCCCAATTTTTACCTTTAAACGCACCTCCTTTCTGTTTTCATTACTGGCTGTTACCTTTTGACACCCCACCAGCAGCTAGAGGGTACACAGGTCTCTAAAACCACTTGACCATTTATTGTTTAGAGATTTTTTGCTGATGATCATTCTGAGTGTTGTCAGGTAAAAGTTTTTGTAGATTGCATTTGCATGTCTTTATTAATTCCTGATGTTGAACTTTTTCCAGGGGCTTTTTGGTTAAAGAAGAATAAAAAAGAAAGAAAAGAAAAAATGTGAGTTAAATATGCCTCTTGAAATTGTCTTCTTGAAAGGTTGCCCTCTTTTGAATTTTTTCGTCGATATTCGAATCCAGGATATGTTTTTGAGGGCAGGTGTCATTTACTGAGCTGCAGTTCTTGTGACTATCAAGTGACCCTTAGCACGGTGTTTAAAGCTGCTTTTGCGGGAGACGGTCACAAGGCTGCGGCATTTCTCCATCCCCAGATCTGGTTAACTAGGCCCAAAGAGCCTTCCTGGGTGTAATGTTCCAACTTGTAAATTAAAATGGAATGTGCCAGGAAAAACCCCCATAAATTTATGTCTCATTCCTTCTTGTTGGTTTTCTTAATTTAATTTTTATTTGTTATCACAGCAAATTTGATTACAATGTTTTGTTTGTTCTAAGTGTGTAAGATGGGGTTCTTTTACACATATACATATATCTGTTCATCTTCGGATCCATTTCCCATGTGGGTTATGACACACTGTTGAGCCGTCTTCTCTTGGTATTCCGTAGGTCTTTGGTGCTTATATATTTCACACGTGTTGGTATATCCCTGTTTACCGCAGTATCCTAATTTATTCCATCCTCACCCCTTTCCATTTGGCTAACCATACGTTTGTTGATCGAATCTTTGATTGCCTTTCTCTGTGAAAAATCTTCATTGGTATCCATTTTTAGGTAACCCCATTAAGTGATATCATAGGATATGTGTCCTTCGCTTTCTGCCTTACTTCAAGTTGTGATTACCTCTAGACTCATCTATGGTGCTGCAAACGGCATTGTTTCATTTTTTGCCTTGGCTAATATTCCATCTGTACGTGTACCAGTTCTTCTTTTCCATTCATCTTTTGATGGACTTTTTGGTAGCTTCCATGTCTTGGCTATTGTAATACTGCTGCACTGCAGTTTTGCCTGCCTGTGTCTGTCTGATTCTGTCTTCTTAGGTCATAGGCCCAGGAGTGTGCCTGCTGAATCCTATGGTACCTCAATGTGGATCTGTTAAAGGCACCTCCATTCCGTTTTCATTAGTGTCTCTTACCAGTTTAGTCTCACTTCGAGATGAGGGTACGCATTTCTCCACAGCCTCTTCAGCATTTACTGTTTGCAGAATTTTGCTGATGGTCATTCTGACCGGTGTGAGCTGATACGTTTTTGTAGATTGGATTTGCATGTCTTTTATGATGAGCTAATGATGAGCATTTTTCCACGCCTTTTTGCTGTTGTTGTTGTTGTTACAAAGAAAACTAAAGTGCTTGTAAAATATACCTCTTGAAATTGTCTTCTTGAAACCTTGCCCTCTTTTGTATTTTTCGGTCGATTTTCGACCCCAGGATTTTTTTTGAGGGCGTGTGTCACTTTCAGGCTTGCAAGTGTCGTTAATATTTAGTGACCATTAGCGCTGGGTTGAAAGCTGCTGTTGTGGGAATCGGCCATACGGCGGCAGCGTCTCTCCATTCCTAAATCTGGTCACTGGGGCAGCAGAGCTTTCCTGGAAGTCGTGTTCCGAGGTTGTCAATTTGAATGGAATGTGCCAGGAAAAAAACCCCTAAGTTTATGTCTCAGTACATCATCTTCATTGTTATAATTTAATTTTCTTAATCAGGTTAATGATTCGAATATTATTTGTTCTAGATGTACACAAACTGGTTCATTTGTACATCATCTATCTCTATTCATGTACAGATCGTCTTCCCATGTAAATTAATACACAGTGTTCAGTAGACCTCCCTTGGTATATGGTCGGTCTTTTTGATATATGTATTTAATATGTATTGGTGTACGTATGGCAACCGTAATCTTCATTTGTCCATTGCTCCCACCTTTCCTTTTAGAAAGCCATAGTTGTTTTCTAAGCCTGTGAGTGTCTTTCTCTGTGGAAATAAGTTCATTTGTGTCAGTTGTTAGATATCTAACACCTACAAATGATATCATAAGATATTTGTCTTTTGCGTTCCGACTGACCTCATGTTCCGGGATAATCTCCAGGATCATCTATGGTGCTGCAAAGAGCAGTGTGTCATTGTTTTCCACGGCTAATATTCCACTGTGTACATGGACCACTTCTTCTTTGTCCGTTCCTCTGTTGATGGACATTTTGGTTGCTTCCACGTCTTGGCTTTTGTGAATACTGCGTCAGTGCACCTTTGCCAGCCTGTGTCTTCTCGACTCTGGTCTTCTCAGGTGAAAGGCCCAGCGGTGGGCCTGCTGGATTGAATGGTCCCTCAGTCTTTACTTGGAAACGCAGTTCCTTTCTGTTCTCATTATTGGCTCTTACCACTTTACATCTCACCAGCAGCTAGAGGGTACACAGTTCTCTAAAACCTCTTCAGCATTTATTGTTCGTAGGCATTTTGCTGATGGTCATTCGACTGGTGTGTGTCGAAACCTTTTCGTAGATTAGATTCGCATGAGTGTAATAATTCCTGATGTTGACCTTTTATCCATTTTCTTTTTTAAAAAAAAAAGTGTGTGTAAAACTTGCCTCTCATACGATCTCCTTGAAAACTTTGCTGTCTTTTGCGTTTTTTTGGCCATTCCCTACCTCGGAACATTTTTTCGAGGGCAGGGGTCCTTTACAGCCCTGAGTCCTTGTGAATATTAAGTGACCGTTAGCTGTGGCTTAAAGCCGCTCTTGTGGGAAAGGGCCACAAGGTGGCACAATTTCTGCATTTAAATCTCAGGGTAGTTGGGCAACAGATCCTTCCTGGAAATCGTTTTCGTAGGCTGTAAATTAGAGGGGAATGTGCCAAGGCAAACCCCCAACCGCTTATATCTCCTTACTTCTTGTTTGTTTTTAAAATTTTATGTTTATTTTTTATCACAGCCAAGTTGATAGTAATGTTGTGTATGTACTGGGTGTACAGAATCTGGTTCATGATGTCTATCTATCTATGTATTCATCGTTGGATCATTTCCCATGGACGTTATTCCAGAGTGTTGAGTGGACCTCTCCTGGTATTCCATAGGCCTTTGGTGATTATATGTTTCATATATATTAGTTTAGGTCCGTCACCCCCATACCCTAATGTACCCATTCCTCCCACCTTTCCATTTGGTTAAACATAATTTTGATTTCTTAATCCATGAGTGTCCTTTTCTTGGAAATAAGTTCATGGGTATCATTTTTTAGGTCACACCTGTAAGTGATATCATAGGATATCTTTCTTTCGGTTTCTTTCTTACTTCCAGTGGTGTGATTATATCTCGGTCCTTCTATGGTGGTACAAACAGCACTGTTTCAGGCTTTTCCATGTCTACTATTCCATTGTGTACATGGAGCAGTACTTCTGGTGCGTTCATCTATTGATGGCTATTTTGGTTGCTTCCAAGTGTTGGCTGTGGTAAATATTACTGCAGTGTAAGATTGCCAGCCGGTGTCTTTTGGATTCTGGTCTTCTCAGGTGCTAGGCCCAGTAGTGGGCTTACCAGTTCATATGGTAGCTCAATTTTTACCTTGAAACGCACGTTCATTCTGTCCTAACTACTGGCTGTTACCAGTTTACATCCCACCAGCAGCTAGAGGGTCCACAGTTCTCTAAAACCCCTTCCGCATGTATTGTTTTTGGACTGTTTTGCTGATGATCATTCTGTTGTGAGGTGAACGTTTTGATAGATTGGATTTGCATGTCTTTATTAACTTCTGATGTTGAGCATTTTTCCATGCCCATTTTTTGGTTAAAGGAAAAAAAAACAGGAAAAAGGAAAAGACAAAATGTGTGTAAAATATGCCTCTTGAAATTCTCTTCTTGAAAGGTTGCCCTCTTTTGAATTTTTTGGTCGATTTTCGACCCCAGAAATTTTTTTGAGGGCAGGTGTCATTTACAGGCCTGCAATGAAGGTGACTTTTAACTGACCATTAGCACTTGGTTTAAAACTGCTGTTGCAGGAAGGCCAAGATGCTGCAGGATTTCTCCATTCTCAAATCTGGTTACTAGGTCAACAGAGCCTTCCTGGAAGCTGTGTTCCAAGGTTGTAAGTTAGAATGGAATGAGCCAGGAAGAACCCCTATAATTGTATGCCTCATTACTTCCTGTTCGTTTTTTTTAATTTAATTTTTATGTTTTATCACAGCAAATTTGATTATAATGTTTTGTTTATTCTAGGTGTGCAAGACGTGTTTGCTTTACACCTATACATATATGTATTCATCTTGGGATCCATGTGCCATGTAGGTTATGACACAGTGTTGCGTAGTCTTCTTTTGGAATTCCGGAGGTCTTTGGTGATTATATATTTCACGTGTGTTTGTATATCTCTGTTAACCCCGATATCCTAATGTATCCAATCTTCACAAATTTCCAGTGGGTTAACCATAAGTTTGTTGAATAAATCTGTGATTGCCTTCCTCTGTGGAAATATCTTCACTGGTATCAATTTTTAGGTAACACCTATAATTGATATCCTAGGATATGTGTCTTTCGCTTTCTGACTTACTTCAAGTTGTGTGATGACCTCCAGAGTCATCTATGGTTCTGCAAAGTGCATTGTTTCATTTTTTTTTCCGTGGCTAATATTCCATCTGTACACGTACCGGTTCTTCTTTGTCCATTCGTCTCTTGATGGACTTTTTGGTTGTTTCCGTGTCTTGGCCATTGTAATACTGCTGCAGTGCAGTTTTGCCTGCCTGTGCCTTTCCATTTCTGTCTTCCTAGGTGATAGGCCAAGGAGTGGGCCTGCGGGATCATATGGCATCTCAATGTTTACCTTTTAAAGGCAGCTCCCTTCTGTTTTCCTTCGTGGCACTTACCAGTTTACGAGCCACTTACAGTCGAGGGTATGCATTTCTTCACAACCTCTTCAGCATTTATTGTTTGTATTTTTGTGCTGATGGTCATTCTGACCGGTGTGAGCTGATACCTTTTTGTGGCTGGATTTGCATATGTCTTGTAATTCCTTATATGGAGCTTATAGCCATGTACTTTTTTTTTTGCTTTTTAAAGAGTGAGTACAGCTTACCTATTCAAATGGTTTCTTGAAGTATGTGCCATATTTTGAATTTTTTTGGCCATTACCTCCCTCAGCACATTTTGTTGGCAGGTGTCATTTATAGCCCTGCAGTCCTTGGGAATATGAAGTGTCCTTTAGCACAGGCTTTCAAACTGCTGTTGCGGCAAACGGCCACAGGGCCGCAGCATTTCTACATTCCCCACTCTGGTTACTAGGGAAACCGTACCTTCCTGGAAGTAGTGTTCCTTGGTTGTACATTCGAGTGGAATGTGCCCGGATAAACCCCCAAAGCTTATGTCTCCTTACTTATGTTTGTTTTTTGTATTTAGTTTATATTTTTTATCGGAGTAATATTCCATTGTGTACGTGGACCACTTTTTCTTTGTGCATTCATCTGTTGATGGACATTGTGGCTGTTCCAAGTCTTGGCTAGGGTACATAGTGCTGCAGTGTAGGATTGTCAGCCTGTGTCTTTTTGATTCTGGTCTTCTCGGGTGATAGGCCCAGTAGTGGGCCTACCAGATCATATGGTAGCCCAATTTTTACCTTTAAACGCACCTCCTTTCTGTTTTCATTACTGGCTGTTACCTTTTGACACCCCACCAGCAGCTAGAGGGTACACAGGTCTCTAAAACCACTTGACCATTTATTGTTTAGAGATTTTTTGCTGATGATCATTCTGAGTGTTGTCAGGTAAAAGTTTTTGTAGATTGCATTTGCATGTCTTTATTAATTCCTGATGTTGAACTTTTTCCAGGGGCTTTTTGGTTAAAGAAGAATAAAAAAGAAAGAAAAGAAAAAATGTGAGTTAAATATGCCTCTTGAAATTGTCTTCTTGAAAGGTTGCCCTCTTTTGAATTTTTTCGTCGATATTCGAATCCAGGATATGTTTTTGAGGGCAGGTGTCATTTACTGAGCTGCAGTTCTTGTGACTATCAAGTGACCCTTAGCACGGTGTTTAAAGCTGCTTTTGCGGGAGACGGTCACAAGGCTGCGGCATTTCTCCATCCCCAGATCTGGTTAACTAGGCCCAAAGAGCCTTCCTGGGTGTAATGTTCCAACTTGTAAATTAAAATGGAATGTGCCAGGAAAAACCCCCATAAATTTATGTCTCATTCCTTCTTGTTGGTTTTCTTAATTTAATTTTTATTTGTTATCACAGCAAATTTGATTACAATGTTTTGTTTGTTCTAAGTGTGTAAGATGGGGTTCTTTTACACATATACATATATCTGTTCATCTTCGGATCCATTTCCCATGTGGGTTATGACACACTGTTGAGCCGTCTTCTCTTGGTATTCCGTAGGTCTTTGGTGCTTATATATTTCACACGTGTTGGTATATCCCTGTTTCCCGCAGTATCCTAATTTATTCCATCCTCACCCCTTTCCATTTGGCTAACCATACGTTTGTTGATCGAATCTTTGATTGCCTTTCTCTGTGAAAAATCTTCATTGGTATCCATTTTTAGGTAACCCCATTAAGTGATATCATAGGATATGTGTCCTTCGCTTTCTGCCTTACTTCAAGTTGTGATTACCTCTAGACTCATCTATGGTGCTGCAAACGGCATTGTTTCATTTTTTGCCTTGGCTAATATTCCATCTGTACGTGTACCAGTTCTTCTTTTCCATTCATCTTTTGATGGACTTTTTGGTAGCTTCCATGTCTTGGCTATTGTAATACTGCTGCACTGCAGTTTTGCCTGCCTGTGTCTGTCTGATTCTGTCTTCTTAGGTCATAGGCCCAGGAGTGTGCCTGCTGAATCCTATGGTACCTCAATGTGGATCTGTTAAAGGCACCTCCATTCCGTTTTCATTAGTGTCTCTTACCAGTTTAGTCTCACTTAGAGATGAGGGTACGCATTTCTCCACAGCCTCTTCAGCATTTACTGTTTGCAGAATTTTGCTGATGGTCATTCTGACCGGTGTGAGCTGATACGTTTTTGTAGATTGGATTTGCATGTCTTTTATGATGAGCTAATGATGAGCATTTTTCCACGCCTTTTTGCTGTTGTTGTTGTTGTTACAAAGAAAACTAAAGTGCTTGTAAAATATACCTCTTGAAATTGTCTTCTTGAAACCTTGCCCTCTTTTGTATTTTTCGGTCGATTTTCGACCCCAGGATTTTTTTTGAGGGCGTGTGTCACTTTCAGGCTTGCAAGTGTCGTTAATATTTAGTGACCATTAGCGCTGGGTTGAAAGCTGCTGTTGTGGGAATCGGCCATACGGCGGCAGCGTCTCTCCATTCCTAAATCTGGTCACTGGGGCAGCAGAGCTTTCCTGGAAGTCGTGTTCCGAGGTTGTCAATTTGAATGGAATGTGCCAGGAAAAAAACCCCTAAGTTTATGTCTCAGTACATCATCTTCATTGTTATAATTTAATTTTCTTAATCAGGTTAATGATTCGAATATTATTTGTTCTAGATGTACACAAACTGGTTCATTTGTACATCATCTATCTCTATTCATGTACAGATCGTCTTCCCATGTAAATTAATACACAGTGTTCAGTAGACCTCCCTTGGTATATGGTCGGTCTTTTTGATATATGTATTTAATATGTATTGGTGTACGTATGGCAACCGTAATCTTCATTTGTCCATTGCTCCCACCTTTCCTTTTAGAAAGCCATAGTTGTTTTCTAAGCCTGTGAGTGTCTTTCTCTGTGGAAATAAGTTCATTTGTGTCAGTTGTTAGATATCTAACACCTACAAATGATATCATAAGATATTTGTCTTTTGCGTTCCGACTGACCTCATGTTCCGGGATAATCTCCAGGATCATCTATGGTGCTGCAAAGAGCAGTGTGTCATTGTTTTCCACGGCTAATATTCCACTGTGTACATGGACCACTTCTTCTTTGTCCGTTCCTCTGTTGATGGACATTTTGGTTGCTTCCACGTCTTGGCTTTTGTGAATACTGCGTCAGTGCACCTTTGCCAGCCTGTGTCTTCTCGACTCTGGTCTTCTCAGGTGAAAGGCCCAGCGGTGGGCCTGCTGGATTGAATGGTCCCTCAGTCTTTACTTGGAAACGCAGTTCCTTTCTGTTCTCATTATTGGCTCTTACCACTTTACATCTCACCAGCAGCTAGAGGGTACACAGTTCTCTAAAACCTCTTCAGCATTTATTGTTCGTAGGCATTTTGCTGATGGTCATTCGACTGGTGTGTGTCGAAACCTTTTCGTTGATTAGATTCGCATGAGTGTAATAATTCCTGATGTTGACCTTTTATCCATTTTCTTTTTTAAAAAAAAAAGTGTGTGTAAAACTTGCCTCTCATACGATCTCCTTGAAAACTTTGCTGTCTTTTGCGTTTTTTTGGCCATTCCCTACCTCGGAACATTTTTTCGAGGGCAGGGGTCCTTTACAGCCCTGAGTCCTTGTGAATATTAAGTGACCGTTAGCTGTGGCTTAAAGCCGCTCTTGTGGGAAAGGGCCACAAGGTGGCACAATTTCTGCATTTAAATCTCAGGGTAGTTGGGCAACAGATCCTTCCTGGAAATCGTTTTCGTAGGCTGTAAATTAGAGGGGAATGTGCCAAGGCAAACCCCCAACCGCTTATATCTCCTTACTTCTTGTTTGTTTTTAAAATTTTATGTTTATTTTTTATCACAGCCAAGTTGATAGTAATGTTGTGTATGTACTGGGTGTACAGAATCTGGTTCATGATGTCTATCTATCTATGTATTCATCGTTGGATCATTTCCCATGGACGTTATTCCAGAGTGTTGAGTGGACCTCTCCTGGTATTCCATAGGCCTTTGGTGATTATATGTTTCATATATATTAGTTTAGGTCCGTCACCCCCATACCCTAATGTACCCATTCCTCCCACCTTTCCATTTGGTTAAACATAATTTTGATTTCTTAATCCATGAGTGTCCTTTTCTTGGAAATAAGTTCATGGGTATCATTTTTTAGGTCACACCTGTAAGTGATATCATAGGATATCTTTCTTTCGGTTTCTTTCTTACTTCCAGTGGTGTGATTATATCTCGGTCCTTCTATGGTGGTACAAACAGCACTGTTTCAGGCTTTTCCATGTCTACTATTCCATTGTGTACATGGAGCAGTACTTCTGGTGCGTTCATCTATTGATGGCTATTTTGGTTGCTTCCAAGTGTTGGCTGTGGTAAATATTACTGCAGTGTAAGATTGCCAGCCGGTGTCTTTTGGATTCTGGTCTTCTCAGGTGCTAGGCCCAGTAGTGGGCTTACCAGTTCATATGGTAGCTCAATTTTTACCTTGAAACGCACGTTCATTCTGTCCTAACTACTGGCTGTTACCAGTTTACATCCCACCAGCAGCTAGAGGGTCCACAGTTCTCTAAAACCCCTTCCGCATGTATTGTTTTTGGACTGTTTTGCTGATGATCATTCTGTTGTGAGGTGAACGTTTTGATAGATTGGATTTGCATGTCTTTATTAACTTCTGATGTTGAGCATTTTTCCATGCCCATTTTTTGGTTAAAGGAAAAAAAAACAGGAAAAAGGAAAAGACAAAATGTGTGTAAAATATGCCTCTTGAAATTCTCTTCTTGAAAGGTTGCCCTCTTTTGAATTTTTTGGTCGATTTTCGACCCCAGAAATTTTTTTGAGGGCAGGTGTCATTTACAGGCCTGCAATGAAGGTGACTTTTAACTGACCATTAGCACTTGGTTTAAAACTGCTGTTGCAGGAAGGCCAAGATGCTGCAGGATTTCTCCATTCTCAAATCTGGTTACTAGGTCAACAGAGCCTTCCTGGAAGCTGTGTTCCAAGGTTGTAAGTTAGAATGGAATGAGCCAGGAAGAACCCCTATAATTGTATGCCTCATTACTTCCTGTTCGTTTTTTTTAATTTAATTTTTATGTTTTATCACAGCAAATTTGATTATAATGTTTTGTTTATTCTAGGTGTGCAAGACGTGTTTGCTTTACACCTATACATATATGTATTCATCTTGGGATCCATGTGCCATGTAGGTTATGACACAGTGTTGCGTAGTCTTCTTTTGGAATTCCGGAGGTCTTTGGTGATTATATATTTCACGTGTGTTTGTATATCTCTGTTAACCCCGATATCCTAATGTATCCAATCTTCACAAATTTCCAGTGGGTTAACCATAAGTTTGTTGAATAAATCTGTGATTGCCTTCCTCTGTGGAAATATCTTCACTGGTATCAATTTTTAGGTAACACCTATAATTGATATCCTAGGATATGTGTCTTTCGCTTTCTGACTTACTTCAAGTTGTGTGATGACCTCCAGAGTCATCTATGGTTCTGCAAAGTGCATTGTTTCATTTTTTTTTCCGTGGCTAATATTCCATCTGTACACGTACCGGTTCTTCTTTGTCCATTCGTCTCTTGATGGACTTTTTGGTTGTTTCCGTGTCTTGGCCATTGTAATACTGCTGCAGTGCAGTTTTGCCTGCCTGTGCCTTTCCATTTCTGTCTTCCTAGGTGATAGGCCAAGGAGTGGGCCTGCGGGATCATATGGCATCTCAATGTTTACCTTTTAAAGGCAGCTCCCTTCTGTTTTCCTTCGTGGCACTTACCAGTTTACGAGCCACTTACAGTCGAGGGTATGCATTTCTTCACAACCTCTTCAGCATTTATTGTTTGTATTTTTGTGCTGATGGTCATTCTGACCGGTGTGAGCTGATACCTTTTTGTGGTTGGATTTGCATATGTCTTGTAATTCCTTATATGGAGCTTATAGCCATGTACTTTTTTTTTTGCTTTTTAAAGAGTGAGTACAGCTTACCTATTCAAATGGTTTCTTGAAGTATGTGCCATATTTTGAATTTTTTTGGCCATTACCTCCCTCAGCACATTTTGTTGG
>NW_028124668.1:0-79664 GCF_965194825.1 Balaenoptera physalus
TGACCGATGGGAAGCGAGACTTCTTTGTAGCGCTGATTTGCCTTTCCAGGTTGCTTGGTTGGCCAAAAAGGGCGTATGCGTTTTTTCCTGAATATATTCAGGAAAAAACGCATACGCCCTTTTTGGCCAAGGGCATCATTGTCAACGTTTTGCCGCTTTTCATGTGCTTTAAAGGCGATTCGAATCTACCTCCTGAAATCGGTTTCCTGCAATTCTGCCTTGATTTCAAATCCTCTTCTTTGCCTTCCCTCAATATATTTGTGGACGAGAGTTATCATTTATAACTCTGCAGGTTTGTGAATTGCAGTGCCCTGAAGCTCCATTTTACAAGTCGCTTTTTTGGGAGCTGGCCGCAAAAGCGCAGGATGGCTTCAGGCCCTGTTCTGGTTCAGGGGGGCAGGCTTAGCCTGTGGTTAATTCTTCTTCCTGATGGGAAAATAGAGTGACCTGTGCCTCTCCCAACACCAAGAGCTAGTCTCTCATTGGTTCCCCGTCTTCCCGTTCATCCTCAGGACAAATTGCAACCTGTACGGAACAGGAGGTTAAAGGTGCTGATGCTCCAAGTAGGGAGATTGCTAGTAAAGTGGCTGGAATGGCGAACCCGAGCACAAGGAGATGACAAATGAGGTGCGTTTTAGAAACCTTTCCCCATCACACGGTGTACCATCTTCTGTGTTTCTCATGCATGTTTTTGATGTAGGAAGATGCCCTTGAACCTGGAGATTTGGGACCCATGCGATGGGTAGCACGCAGTATTACTTTAAAGGGTCTGCGTTTGCTCACCCAACCTCACCAAACCTCTCAGCCCCAAGAGTGTCCACCCTTATGTCTCATCCAGCTGTGGGTCTAGATATGGTCAATCCAGGTTGCATCACAGCCCCTGAACGAATTGTGTAAGAATTTCTCTCTCTTTCCCTGTCTTTGTTTCATGGGTTTTTAAAAGTAATTTATTTTTATAATGGGGTTTAGCTGCTTTTCACGGCTGTGTTTAGGCCGCTTTACACCCACTTGACCCACTAAAAGAGAGATATCAATACATAGGTTTTAAGATTATTACTAGTCAGATATATTCTTGTGCGGTGAATCGGGCGTGTTGAGTCCAGTTCTCTGAGCAAGGAGTAGGTCTTGTCTGTTACATATTGGGTTTATGGAACGGTATCTGAGCTAATTTGAAACTCTTGTTTTATGTATCACCCCACCTCACCTTTCCCGTTAAGCAGCCATAGTGTGTTTTCTGCATGTGTGACTCTGTTCTGTTTTGTAATTCAGTTCAAGTGTAACGGTTTTTACATTCCCTCTATAAGTGACACCTTATGAGAAGTGTCCTTTTCTGTGTGACTTATTTCACTTAGAATCGTCTTACCTAAATCCACTCATCATGCTGCTACTAGCCTTATGACATTGATTTCATGGCTGAGTGATATTCCATTGTACATAAGGACCACAACTTTTTTATCCATTTTTCGCTTTCCTGGGATATTTAAGGTGGAAGGAAGTGGAGGTCCTTGTCAACAGAGCAGCCCTAAACTTTGGGGTGCTTGTGTCTTGCTGATTTTCAATTTTCCCACTTTATCCCCCCATGCGTGGAAGTGCCCTATGCTCTCTAAGCTGTGTTTTTTAGATGTTTCAGGACACACCGTACACTTCTCCAGAGTGGCTGTTGGCAATTTACATCCCGCCCATCAGTGTAGCAAGGCTCCCATTTCTCCATGGCCTGTCCTGCATTTCTGGTTTTGACACTTTTTTCAGCATGGCCCTTTGGACCGATGGGAAGCGAGACTTCTTTGTAGCGCTGATTTGCCTTTCCAGGTTGCTTGGTTGGCCAAAAAGGGCGTATGCGTTTTTTCCTGAATATATTCAGGAAAAAACGCATACGCCCTTTTTGGCCAAGGGCATCATTGTCAACGTTTTGCCGCTTTTCATGTGCTTTAAAGGCGATTCGAATCTACCTCCTGAAATCGGTTTCCTGCAATTCTGCCTTGATTTCAAATCCTCTTCTTTGCCTTCCCTCAATATATTTGTGGACGAGAGTTATCATTTATAACTCTGCAGGTTTGTGAATTGCAGTGCCCTGAAGCTCCATTTTACAAGTCGCTTTTTTGGGAGCCGGCCGCAAAAGCGCAGGATGGCTTCAGGCCCTGTTCTGGTTCAGGGGGGCAGGCTGAGCCTGTGGTTAATTCTTCTTCCTGATGGGAAAATAGAGTGACCTGTGCCTGTCCCAACACCAAGAGCTAGTCTCTCATTGGTTCCCCGTCTTCCCGTTCATCCTCAAGACAAATTGCAACCTGTACGGAACAGGAGGTTAAAGGTGCTGATGCTCCAAGTAGGGAGATTGCTAGTAAAGTGGCTGGAATGGCGAACCCGAGCACAAGGAGATGAGAAATGAGGTGCATTTTAGAAACCTTTCCCCATCACACGGTGTACCATCTTCTGGGTTTCTCATGCATGTTTTCGATGTAGAAAGATGCCCTAGAACCTGGAGATTTGGGACCCATGCGATGGGTAGCACGCAGTATTACTTTAAAGGGTCTGCGTTTGCTCACCCAACCTCACCAAACCTCTCAGCCCCAAGAGTGTCCACCCTTATGTCTCATCCAGCTGTGGGTCTAGATATGGTCAATCCAGGTTGCATCACAGCCCCTGAACGAATTGTGTAAGAATTTCTCTCTCTTTCCCTGTCTTTGTTTCATGGGTTTTTAAAAGTAATTTATTTTTATAATGGGGTTTAGCTGCTTTTCACGGCTGTGTTTAGGCCGCTTTACACCCACTTGACCCACTAACAGTGAGATATCAATACATAGGTTTTAAGATTATTACTAGTCAGATATATTCTTGTGCGGTGAATCGGGCGTGTTGAGTCCAGTTCTCTGAGCAAGGAGTAGGTCTTGTCTGTTACATATTGGGTTTATGGAACGGTATCTGAGCTAATTTGAAACTCTTGTTTTATGTATCACCCCACCTCACCTTTCCCGTTAAGCAGCCATAGTGTGTTTTCTGCATGTGTGACTCTGTTCTGTTTTGTAATTCAGTTCAAGTGTAACGGTTTTTACATTCCCTCTATAAGTGACACCTTATGAGAAGTGTCCTTTTCTGTGTGACTTATTTCACTTAGAATCGTCTTACCTAAATCCACTCATCATGCTGCTACTAGCCTTATGACATTGATTTCATGGCTGAGTGATATTCCATTGTACATAAGGACCACAACTTTTTTATCCATTTTTCGCTTTCCTGGGATATTTAAGGTGGAAGGAAGTGGAGGTCCTTGTCAACAGAGCAGCCCTAAACTTTGGGGTGCTTGTGTCTTGCTGATTTTCAATTTTCCCGCTTTATCCCCCCATGCGTGGAAGTGCCCTATGCTCTCTAAGCTGTGTTTTTTAGATGTTTCAGGACACACCGTACACTTCTCCAGAGTGGCTGTTGGCAATTTACATCCCGCCCATCAGTGTAGCAAGGCTCCCATTTCTCCATGGCCTGTCCTGCATTTCTGGTTTTGACACTTTTTTCAGCATGGCCCTTTTGACCGATGGGAAGCGAGACTTCTTTGTAGCGCTGATTTGCCTTTCCAGGTTGCTTGGTTGGCCAAAAAGGGCGTATGCGTTTTTTCCTGAATATATTCAGGAAAAAACGCATACGCCCTTTTTGGCCAAGGGCATCATTGTCAACGTTTTGCCGCTTTTCATGTGCTTTAAAGGCGATTCGAATCTACCTCCTGAAATCTGTTTCCTGCAATTCTGCCTTGATTTCAAATCCTCTTCTTTGCCTTCCCTCAATATATTTGTGGACGAGAGTTATCATTTATAACTCTGCAGGTTTGTGAATTGCAGTGCCCTGAAGCTCCATTTTACAAGTCGCTTTTTTGGGAGCCGGCCGCAAAAGCGCAGGATGGCTTCAGGCCCTGTTCTGGTTCAGGGGGGCAGGCTGAGCCTGTGGTTAATTCTTCTTCCTGATGGGAAAATAGAGTGACCTGTGCCTGTCCCAACACCAAGAGCTAGTCTCTCATTGGTTCCCCGTCTTCCCGTTCATCCTCAGGACAAATTGCAACCTGTACGGAACAGGAGGTTAAAGGTGCTGAGGCTCCAAGTAGGGAGATTGCTAGTAAAGTGGCTGGAATGGCGAACCCGAGCACAAGGAGATGAGAAATGAGGTGCGTTTTAGAAACCTTTCCCCATCACACGGTGTACCATCTTCTGGGTTTCTCATGCATGTTTTCGATGTAGGAAGATGCCCTTGAACCTGGAGATTTGGGACCCATGCGATGGGTAGCACGCAGTATTATTTTAAAGGGTCTGCGTTTGCTCACCCAACCTCACCAAACCTCTCAGCCCCAAGAGTGTCCACCCTTATGTCTCATCCAGCTGTGGGTCTAGATATGGTCAATCCAGGTTGCATCACAGCCCCTGAACGAATTGTGTAAGAATTTCTCTCTCTTTCCCTGTCTTTGTTTCATGGGTTTTTAAAAGTAATTTATTTTTATAATGGGGTTTAGCTGCTTTTCACGGCTGTGTTTAGGCCGCTTTACACCCACTTGTCCCACTAACAGAGAGATATCAATACATAGGTTTTAAGATTATTACTAGTCAGATATATTCTTGTGCGGTGAATCGGGCGTGTTGAGTCCAGTTCTCTGAGCAAGGAGTAGGTCTTGTCTATTACATATTGGGTTTATGGAACGGTATCTGAGCTAATTTGAAACTCTTGTTTTATGTATCACCCCACCTCACCTTTCCCGTTAAGCAGCCATAGTGTGTTTTCTGCATGTGTGACTCTGTTCTGTTTTGTAATTCAGTTCAAGTGTAACGGTTTTTACATTCCCTCTATAAGTGACACCTTATGAGAAGTGTCCTTTTCTGTGTGACTTATTTCACTTAGAATCGTCTTACCTAAATCCACTCATCATGCTGCTACTAGGCTTATGACATTGATTTCATGGCTGAGTGATATTCCATTGTACATAAGGACCACAACTTTTTTATCCATTTTTCGCTTTCCTGGGATATTTAAGGTGGAAGGAAGTGGAGGTCCTTGTTAACAGAGCAGCCCTAAACTTTGGGGTGCTTGTGTCTTGCTGATTTTCAATTTTCCCACTTTATCCCCCCATGCGTGGAAGTGCCCTATGCTCTCTAAGCTGTGTTTTTTAGATGTTTCAGGACACACCGTACACTTCTCCAGAGTGGCTGTTGGCAATTTACATCCCGCCCATCAGTGTAGCAAGGCTCCCATTTCTCCATGGCCTGTCCTGCATTTCTGGTTTTGACACTTTTTTCAGCATGGCCCTTTTGACCGATGGGAAGCGAGACTTCTTTGTAGCGCTGATTTGCCTTTCCAGGTTGCTTGGTTGGCCAAAAAGGGCGTATGCGTTTTTTCCTGAATATATTCAGGAAAAAACGCATACGCCCTTTTTGGCCAAGGGCATCATTGTCAACGTTTTGCCGCTTTTCATGTGCTTTAAAGGCGATTCGAATCTACCTCCTGAAATCGGTTTCCTGCAATTCTGCCTTGATTTCAAATCCTCTTCTTTGCCTTCCCTCAATATATTTGTGGACGAGAGTTATCATTTATAACTCTGCAGGTTTGTGAATTGCAGTGCCCTGAAGCTCCATTTTACAAGTCGCTTTTTTGGGAGCTGGCCGCAAAAGCGCAGGATGGCTTCAGGCCCTGTTCTGGTTCAGGGGGGCAGGCTGAGCCTGTGGTTAATTCTTCTTCCTGATGGGAAAATAGAGTGACCTGTGCCTCTCCCAACACCAAGAGCTAGTCTCTCATTGGTTCCCCGTCTTCCCGTTCATCCTCAGGACAAATTGCAACCTGTACGGAACAGGAGGTTAAAGGTGCTGATGCTCCAAGTAGGGAGATTGCTAGTAAAGTGGCTGGAATGGCGAACCCGAGCACAAGGAGATGACAAATGAGGTGCGTTTTAGAAACCTTTCCCCATCACACGGTGTACCATCTTCTGTGTTTCTCATGCATGTTTTTGATGTAGGAAGATGCCCTTGAACCTGGAGATTTGGGACCCATGCGATGGGTAGCACGCAGTATTACTTTAAAGGGTCTGCGTTTGCTCACCCAACCTCACCAAACCTCTCAGCCCCAAGAGTGTCCACCCTTATGTCTCATCCGGCTGTGGGTCTAGATATGGTCAATCCAGGTTGCATCACAGCCCCTGAACGAATTGTGTAAGAATTTCTCTCTCTTTCCCTGTCTTTGTTTCATGGGTTTTTAAAAGTAATTTATTTTTATAATGGGGTTTAGCTGCTTTTCACGGCTGTGTTTAGGCCGCTTTACACCCACTTGACCCACTAACAGAGAGATATCAATACATAGGTTTTAAGATTATTACTAGTCAGATATATTCTTGTGCGGTGAATCGGGCGTGTTGAGTCCAGTTCTCTGAGCAAGGAGTAGGTCTTGTCTGTTACATATTGGGTTTATGGAACGGTATCTGAGCTAATTTGAAACTCTTGTTTTATGTATCACCCCACCTCACCTTTCCCGTTAAGCAGCCATAGTGTGTTTTCTGCATGTGTGACTCTGTTCTGTTTTGTAATTCAGTTCAAGTGTAACGGTTTTTACATTCCCTCTATAAGTGACACCTTATGAGAAGTGTCCTTTTCTGTGTGACTTATTTCACTTAGAATCGTCTTACCTAAATCCACTCATCATGCTGCTACTAGCCTTATGACATTGATTTCATGGCTGAGTGATATTCCATTGTACATAAGGACCACAACTTTTTTATCCATTTTTCGCTTTCCTGGGATATTTAAGGTGGAAGGAAGTGGAGGTCCTTGTCAACAGAGCAGCCCTAAACTTTGGGGTGCTTGTGTCTTGCTGATTTTCAATTTTCCCGCTTTATCCCCCCATGCGTGGAAGTGCCCTATGCTCTCTAAGCTGTGTTTTTTAGATGTTTCAGGACACACCGTACACTTCTCCAGAGTGGCTGTTGGCAATTTACATCCCGCCCATCAGTGTAGCAAGGCTCCCATTTCTCCATGGCCTGTCCTGCATTTCTGGTTTTGACACTTTTTTCAGCATGGCCCTTTGGACCGATGGGAAGCGAGACTTCTTTGTAGCGCTGATTTGCCTTTCCAGGTTGCTTGGTTGGCCAAAAAGGGCGTATGCGTTTTTTCCTGAATATATTCAGGAAAAAACGCATACGCCCTTTTTGGCCAAGGGCATCATTGTCAACGTTTTGCCGCTTTTCATGTGCTTTAAAGGCGATTCGAATCTACCTCCTGAAATCTGTTTCCTGCAATTCTGCCTTGATTTCAAATCCTCTTCTTTGCCTTCCCTCAATATATTTGTGGACGAGAGTTATCATTTATAACTCTGCAGGTTTGTGAATTGCAGTGCCCTGAAGCTCCATTTTACAAGTCGGTTTTTTGGGAGCCGGCCGCAAAAGCGCAGGATGGCTTCAGGCCCTGTTCTGGTTCAGGGGGGCAGGCTGAGCCTGTGGTTAATTCTTCTTCCTGATGGGAAAATAGAGTGACCTGTGCCTGTCCCAACACCAAGAGCTAGTCTCTCATTGGTTCCCCGTCTTCCCGTTCATCCTCAGGACAAATTGCAACCTGTACGGAACAGGAGGTTAAAGGTGCTGATGCTCCAAGTAGGGAGATTGCTAGTAAAGTGGCTGGAATGGCGAACCATAGCACAAGGAGATGAGAAATGAGGTGCGTTTTAGAAACCTTTCCCCATCACACGGTGTACCATCTTCTGGGTTTCTCATGCATGTTTTCGATGTAGGAAGATGCCCTTGAACCTGGAGATTTGGGACCCATGCGATGGGTAGCACGCAGTATTACTTTAAAGGGTCTGCGTTTGCTCACCCAACCTCACCAAACCTCTCAGCCCCAAGAGTGTCCACCCTTATGTCTCATCCAGCTATGGGTCTAGATATGGTCAATCCAGGTTGCATCACAGCCCCTGAACGAATTGTGTAAGAATTTCTCTCTCTTTCCCTGTCTTTGTTTCATGGGTTTTTAAAAGTAATTTATTTTTATAATGGGGTTTAGCTGCTTTTCACGGCTGTGTTTAGGCCGCTTTACACCCACTTGACCCACTAACAGTGAGATATCAATACATAGGTTTTAAGATTATTACTAGTCAGATATATTCTTGTGCGGTGAATCGGGCGTGTTGAGTCCAGTTCTCTGAGCAAGGAGTAGGTCTTGTCTGTTACATATTGGGTTTATGGAACGGTATCTGAGCTAATTTGAAACTCTTGTTTTATGTATCACCCCACCTCACCTTTCCCGTTAAGCAGCCATAGTGTGTTTTCTGCATGTGTGACTCTGTTCTGTTTTGTAATTCAGTTCAAGTGTAACGGTTTTTACATTCCCTCTATAAGTGACACGTTATGAGAAGTGTCCTTTTCTGTGTGACTTATTTCACTTAGAATCGTCTTACCTAAATCCACTCATCATGCTGCTACTAGCCTTATGACATTGATTTCATGGCTGAGTGATATTCCATTGTACATAAGGACCACAACTTTTTTATCCATTTTTCGCTTTCCTGGGATATTTAAGGTGGAAGGAAGTGGAGGTCCTTGTCAACAGAGCAGCCCTAAACTTTGGGGTGCTTGTGTCTTGCTGATTTTCAATTTTCCCGCTTTATCCCCCCATGCGTGGAAGTGCCCTATGCTCTCTAAGCTGTGTTTTTTAGATGTTTCAGGACACACCGTACACTTCTCCAGAGTGGCTGTTGGCAATTTACATCCCGCCCATCAGTGTAGCAAGGCTCCCATTTCTCCATGGCCTGTCCTGCATTTCTGGTTTTGACACTTTTTTCAGCATGGCCCTTTTGACCGATGGGAAGCGAGACTTCTTTGTAGCGCTGATTTGCCTTTCCAGGTTGCTTGGTTGGCCAAAAAGGGCATATGCGTTTTTTCCTGAATATATTCAGGAAAAAACGCATACGCCCTTTTTGGCCAAGGGCATCATTGTCAACGTTTTGCCGCTTTTCATGTGCTTTAAAGGCGATTCGAATCTACCTCCTGAAATCTGTTTCCTGCAATTCTGCCTTGATTTCAAATCCTCTTCTTTGCCTTCCCTCAATATATTTGTGGACGAGAGTTATCATTTATAACTCTGCAGGTTTGTGAATTGCAGTGCCCTGAAGCTCCATTTTACAAGTCGCTTTTTTGGGAGCCGGCCGCAAAAGCGCAGGATGGCTTCAGGCCCTGTTCTGGTTCAGGGGGGCAGGCTGAGCCTGTGGTTAATTCTTCTTCCTGATGGGAAAATAGAGTGACCTGTGCCTGTCCCAACACCAAGAGCTAGTCTCTCATTGGTTCCCCGTCTTCCCGTTCATCCTCAGGACAAATTGCAACCTGTACGGAACAGGAGGTTAAAGGTGCTGAGGCTCCAAGTAGGGAGATTGCTAGTAAAGTGGCTGGAATGGCGAACCCGAGCACAAGGAGATGAGAAATGAGGTGCGTTTTAGAAACCTTTCCCCATCACACGGTGTACCATCTTCTGGGTTTCTCATGCATGTTTTCGATGTAGGAAGATGCCCTTGAACCTGGAGATTTGGGACCCATGCGATGGGTAGCACGCAGTATTACTTTAAAGGGTCTGCGTTTGCTCACCCAACCTCACCAAACCTCTCAGCCCCAAGAGTGTCCACCCTTATGTCTCATCCAGCTGTGGGTCTAGATATGGTCAATCCAGGTTGCATCACAGCCCCTGAACGAATTGTGTAAGAATTTCTCTCTCTTTCCCTGTCTTTGTTTCATGGGTTTTTAAAAGTAATTTATTTTTATAATGGGGTTTAGCTGCTTTTCACGGCTGTGTTTAGGCCGCTTTACACCCACTTGACCCACTAACAGTGAGATATCAATACATAGGTTTTAAGATTATTACTAGTCAGATATATTCTTGTGCGGTGAATCGGGCGTGTTGAGTCCAGTTCTCTGAGCAAGGAGTAGGTCTTGTCTGTTACATATTGGGTTTATGGAACGGTATCTGAGCTAATTTGAAACTCTTGTTTTATGTATCACCCCACCTCACCTTTCCCGTTAAGCAGCCATAGTGTGTTTTCTGCATGTGTGACTCTGTTCTGTTTTGTAATTCAGTTCAAGTGTAACGGTTTTTACATTCCCTCTATAAGTGACACCTTATGAGAAGTGTCCTTTTCTGTGTGACTTATTTCACTTAGAATCGTCTTACCTAAATCCACTCATCATGCTGCTACTAGCCTTATGACATTGATTTCATGGCTGAGTGATATTCCATTGTACATAAGGACCACAACTTTTTTATCCATTTTTCGCTTTCCTGGGATATTTAAGGTGGAAGGAAGTGGAGGTCCTTGTCAACAGAGCAGCCCTAAACTTTGGGGTGCTTGTGTCTTGCTGATTTTCAATTTTCCCGCTTTATCCCCCCATGCGTGGAAGTGCCCTATGCTCTCTAAGCTGTGTTTTTTAGATGTTTCAGGACACACCGTACACTTCTCCAGAGTGGCTGTTGGCAATTTACATCCCGCCCATCAGTGTAGCAAGGCTCCCATTTCTCCATGGCCTGTCCTGCATTTCTGGTTTTGACACTTTTTTCAGCATGGCCCTTTTGACCGATGGGAAGCGAGACTTCTTTGTAGCGCTGATTTGCCTTTCCAGGTTGCTTGGTTGGCCAAAAAGGGCGTATGCGTTTTTTCCTGAATATATTCAGGAAAAAACGCATACGCCCTTTTTGGCCAAGGGCATCATTGTCAACGTTTTGCCGCTTTTCATGTGCTTTAAAGGCGATTCGAATCTACCTCCTGAAATCTGTTTCCTGCAATTCTGCCTTGATTTCAAATCCTCTTCTTTGCCTTCCCTCAATATATTTGTGGACGAGAGTTATCATTTATAACTCTGCAGGTTTGTGAATTGCAGTGCCCTGAAGCTCCATTTTACAAGTCGCTTTTTTGGGAGCCGGCCGCAAAAGCGCAGGATGGCTTCAGGCCCTGTTCTGGTTCAGGGGGGCAGGCTGAGCCTGTGGTTAATTCTTCTTCCTGATGGGAAAATAGAGTGACCTGTGCCTGTCCCAACACCAAGAGCTAGTCTCTCATTGGTTCCCCGTCTTCCCGTTCATCCTCAGGACAAATTGCAACCTGTACGGAACAGGAGGTTAAAGGTGCTGAGGCTCCAAGTAGGGAGATTGCTAGTAAAGTGGCTGGAATGGCGAACCCGAGCACAAGGAGATGAGAAATGAGGTGCGTTTTAGAAACCTTTCCCCATCACACGGTGTACCATCTTCTGGGTTTCTCATGCATGTTTTCGATGTAGGAAGATGCCCTTGAACCTGGAGATTTGGGACCCATGCGATGGGTAGCACGCAGTATTATTTTAAAGGGTCTGCGTTTGCTCACCCAACCTCACCAAACCTCTCAGCCCCAAGAGTGTCCACCCTTATGTCTCATCCAGCTGTGGGTCTAGATATGGTCAATCCAGGTTGCATCACAGCCCCTGAACGAATTGTGTAAGAATTTCTCTCTCTTTCCCTGTCTTTGTTTCATGGGTTTTTAAAAGTAATTTATTTTTATAATGGGGTTTAGCTGCTTTTCACGGCTGTGTTTAGGCCGCTTTACACCCACTTGACCCACTAACAGAGAGATATCAATACATAGGTTTTAAGATTATTACTAGTCAGATATATTCTTGTGCGGTGAATCGGGCGTGTTGAGTCCAGTTCTCTGAGCAAGGAGTAGGTCTTGTCTATTCCATATTGGGTTTATGGAACGGTATCTGAGCTAATTTGAAACTCTTGTTTTATGTATCACCCCACCTCACCTTTCCCGTTAAGCAGCCATAGTGTGTTTTCTGCATGTGTGACTCTGTTCTGTTTTGTAATTCAGTTCAAGTGTAACGGTTTTTACATTCCCTCTATAAGTGACACCTTATGAGAAGTGTCCTTTTCTGTGTGACTTATTTCACTTAGAATCGTCTTACCTAAATCCACTCATCATGCTGCTACTAGCCTTATGACATTGATTTCATGGCTGAGTGATATTCCATTGTACATAAGGACCACAACTTTTTTATCCATTTTTCGCTTTCCTGGGATATTTAAGGTGGAAGGAAGTGGAGGTCCTTGTCAACAGAGCAGCCCTAAACTTTGGGGTGCTTGTGTCTTGCTGATTTTCAATTTTCCCACTTTATCCCCCCATGCGTGGAAGTGCCCTATGCTCTCTAAGCTGTGTTTTTTAGATGTTTCAGGACACACCGTACACTTCTCCAGAGTGGCTGTTGGCAATTTACATCCCGCCCATCAGTGTAGCAAGGCTCCCATTTCTCCATGGCCTGTCCTGCATTTCTGGTTTTGACACTTTTTTCAGCATGGCCCTTTGGACCGATGGGAAGCGAGACTTCTTTGTAGCGCTGATTTGCCTTTCCAGGTTGCTTGGTTGGCCAAAAAGGGCGTATGCGTTTTTTCCTGAATATATTCAGGAAAAAACGCATACGCCCTTTTTGGCCAAGGGCATCATTGTCAACGTTTTGCCGCTTTTCATGTGCTTTAAAGGCGATTCGAATCTACCTCCTGAAATCGGTTTCCTGCAATTCTGCCTTGATTTCAAATCCTCTTCTTTGCCTTCCCTCAATATATTTGTGGACGAGAGTTATCATTTATAACTCTGCAGGTTTGTGAATTGCAGTGCCCTGAAGCTCCATTTTACAAGTCGCTTTTTTGGGAGCCGGCCGCAAAAGCGCAGGATGGCTTCAGGCCCTGTTCTGGTTCAGGGGGGCAGGCTGAGCCTGTGGTTAATTCTTCTTCCTGATGGGAAAATAGAGTGACCTGTGCCTGTCCCAACACCAAGAGCTAGTCTCTCATTGGTTCCCCGTCTTCCCGTTCATCCTCAAGACAAATTGCAACCTGTACGGAACAGGAGGTTAAAGGTGCTGATGCTCCAAGTAGGGAGATTGCTAGTAAAGTGGCTGGAATGGCGAACCCGAGCACAAGGAGATGAGAAATGAGGTGCATTTTAGAAACCTTTCCCCATCACACGGTGTACCATCTTCTGGGTTTCTCATGCATGTTTTCGATGTAGAAAGATGCCCTTGAACCTGGAGATTTGGGACCCATGCGATGGGTAGCACGCAGTATTACTTTAAAGGGTCTGCGTTTGCTCACCCAACCTCACCAGACCTCTCAGCCCCAAGAGTGTCCACCCTTATGTCTCATCCAGCTGTGGGTCTACATATGGTCAATCCAGGTTGCATCACAGCCCCTGAACGAATTGTGTAAGAATTTCTCTCTCTTTCCCTGTCTTTGTTTCATGGGTTTTTAAAAGTAATTTATTTTTATAATGGGGTTTAGCTGCTTTTCACGGCTGTGTTTATGCCGCTTTACACCCACTTGACACACTAACAGAGAGATATCAATACATAGGTTTTAAGATTATTACTAGTCAGATATATTCTTGTGCGGTGAATCGGGCGTGTTGAGTCCAGTTCTCTGAGCAAGGAGTAGGTCTTGTCTGTTACATATTGGGTTTATGGAACGGTATCTGAGCTAATTTAAAACTCTTGTTTTATGTATCACCCCACCTCACCTTTCCCGTTAAGCAGCCATAGTGTGTTTTCTGCATGTGTGACTCTGTTCTGTTTTGTAATTCAGTTCAAGTGTAACGGTTTTTACATTCCCTCTATAAGTGACACCTTATGAGAAGTGTCCTTTTCTGTGTGACTTATTTCACTTAGAATCGTCTTACCTAAATCCACTCATCATGCTGCTACTAGGCTTATGACATTGATTTCATGGCTGAGTGATATTCCATTGTACATAAGGACCACAACTTTTTTATCCATTTTTCGCTTTCCTGGGATATTTAAGGTGGAATGAAGTGGAGGTCCTTGTTAACAGAGCAGCCCTAAACTTTGGGGTGCTTGTGTCTTGCTGATTTTCAATTTTCCCACTTTATCCCCCCATGCGTGGAAGTGCCCTATGCTCTCTAAGCTGTGTTTTTTAGATGTTTCAGGACACACCGTACACTTCTCCAGAGTGGCTGTTGGCAATTTACATCCCGCCCATCAGTGTAGCAAGGCTCCCATTTCTCCATGGCCTGTCCTGCATTTCTGGTTTTGACACTTTTTTCAGCATGGCCCTTTGGACCGATGGGAAGCGAGACTTCTTTGTAGCGCTGATTTGCCTTTCCAGGTTGCTTGGTTGGCCAAAAAGGGCGTATGCGTTTTTTCCTGAATATATTCAGGAAAAAACGCATACGCCCTTTTTGGCCAAGGGCATCATTGTCAACGTTTTGCCGCTTTTCATGTGCTTTAAAGGCGATTCGAATCTACCTCCTGAAATCGGTTTCCTGCAATTCTGCCTTGATTTCAAATCCTCTTCTTTGCCTTCCCTCAATATATTTGTGGACGAGAGTTATCATTTATAACTCTGCAGGTTTGTGAATTGCAGTGCCCTGAAGCTCCATTTTACAAGTCGCTTTTTTGGGAGCCGGCCGCAAAAGCGCAGGATGGCTTCAGGCCCTGTTCTGGTTCAGGGGGGCAGGCTGAGCCTGTGGTTAATTCTTCTTCCTGATGGGAAAATAGAGTGACCTGTGCCTGTCCCAACACCAAGAGCTAGTCTCTCATTGGTTCCCCGTCTTCCCGTTCATCCTCAAGACAAATTGCAACCTGTACGGAACAGGAGGTTAAAGGTGCTGATGCTCCAAGTAGGGAGATTGCTAGTAAAGTGGCTGGAATGGCGAACCCGAGCACAAGGAGATGAGAAATGAGGTGCATTTTAGAAACCTTTCCCCATCACACGGTGTACCATCTTCTGGGTTTCTCATGCATGTTTTCGATGTAGAAAGATGCCCTTGAACCTGGAGATTTGGGACCCATGCGATGGGTAGCACGCAGTATTACTTTAAAGGGTCTGCGTTTGCTCACCCAACCTCACCAGACCTCTCAGCCCCAAGAGTGTCCACCCTTATGTCTCATCCAGCTGTGGGTCTACATATGGTCAATCCAGGTTGCATCACAGCCCCTGAACGAATTGTGTAAGAATTTCTCTCTCTTTCCCTGTCTTTGTTTCATGGGTTTTTAAAAGTAATTTATTTTTATAATGGGGTTTAGCTGCTTTTCACGGCTGTGTTTATGCCGCTTTACACCCACTTGACACACTAACAGAGAGATATCAATACATAGGTTTTAAGATTATTACTAGTCAGATATATTCTTGTGCGGTGAATCGGGCGTGTTGAGTCCAGTTCTCTGAGCAAGGAGTAGGTCTTGTCTGTTACATATTGGGTTTATGGAACGGTATCTGAGCTAATTTAAAACTCTTGTTTTATGTATCACCCCACCTCACCTTTCCCGTTAAGCAGCCATAGTGTGTTTTCTGCATGTGTGACTCTGTTCTGTTTTGTAATTCAGTTCAAGTGTAACGGTTTTTACATTCCCTCTATAAGTGACACCTTATGAGAAGTGTCCTTTTCTGTGTGACTTATTTCACTTAGAATCGTCTTACCTAAATCCACTCATCATGCTGCTACTAGGCTTATGACATTGATTTCATGGCTGAGTGATATTCCATTGTACATAAGGACCACAACTTTTTTATCCATTTTTCGCTTTCCTGGGATATTTAAGGTGGAATGAAGTGGAGGTCCTTGTTAACAGAGCAGCCCTAAACTTTGGGGTGCTTGTGTCTTGCTGATTTTCAATTTTCCCACTTTATCCCCCCATGCGTGGAAGTGCCCTATGCTCTCTAAGCTGTGTTTTTTAGATGTTTCAGGACACACCGTACACTTCTCCAGAGTGGCTGTTGGCAATTTACATCCCGCCCATCAGTGTAGCAAGGCTCCCATTTCTCCATGGCCTGTCCTGCATTTCTGGTTTTGACACTTTTTTCAGCATGGCCCTTTTGACCGATGGGAAGCGAGACTTCTTTGTAGCGCTGATTTGCCTTTCCAGGTTGCTTGGTTGGCCAAAAAGGGCGTATGCGTTTTTTCCTGAATATATTCAGGAAAAAACGCATACGCCCTTTTTGGCCAAGGGCATCATTGTCAACGTTTTGCCGCTTTTCATGTGCTTTAAAGGCGATTCGAATCTACCTCCTGAAATCGGTTTCCTGCAATTCTGCCTTGATTTCAAATCCTCTTCTTTGCCTTCCCTCAATATATTTGTGGACGAGAGTTATCATTTATAACTCTGCAGGTTTGTGAATTGCAGTGCCCTGAAGCTCCATTTTACAAGTCGCTTTTTTGGGAGCCGGCCGCAAAAGCGCAGGATGGCTTCAGGCCCTGTTCTGGTTCCGGGGGGCAGGCTGAGCCTGTGGTTAATTCTTCCTGATGGGAAAATAGAGTGACCTGTGCCTGTCCCAACACCAAGAGCTAGTCTCTCATTGGTTCCCCGTCTTCCCGTTCATCCTGGGGACAAATTGCAACCTGTACGGAACAGGAGGTTAAAGGTGCTGATGCTCCAAGTAGGGAGATTGCTAGTAAAGTGGCTTGAATGGCGAACCCGAGCACAAGGAGATGAGAAATGAGGTGCGTTTTAGAAACCTTTCCCCATCACACGGTGTACCATCTTCTGGGTTTCTCATGCATGTTTTCGATGTAGGAAGATGCCCTTGAACCTGGAGATTTGGGACCCATGCGATGGGTAGCACGCAGTATTACTTTAAAGGGTCTGCGTTTGCTCACCCAACCTCACCAAACCTCTCAGCCCCAAGAGTGTCCACCCTTATGTCTCATCCAGCTGTGGATCTAGATATGGTCAATCCAGGTTGCATCACAGCCCCTGAACGAATTGTGTAAGAATTTCTCTCTCTTTCCCTGTCTTTGTTTCATGGGTTTTTAAAAGTAATTTATTTTTATAATGGGGTTTAGCTGCTTTTCACGGCTGTGTTTAGGCCGCTTTACACCCACTTGACACACTAACAGAGAGATATCAATACATAGGTTTTAAGATTATTACTAGTCAGATATATTCTTGTGCGGTGAATCGGGCGTGTTGAGTCCAGTTCTCTGAGCAAGGAGTAGGTCTTGTCTATTACATATTGGGTTTATGGAACGGTATCTGAGCTAATTTGAAACTCTTGTTTTATGTATCACCCCACCTCACCTTTCCCGTTAAGCAGCCATAGTGTGTTTTCTGCATGTGTGACTCTGTTCTGTTTTGTAATTCAGTTCAAGTGTAACGGTTTTTACATTCCCTCTATAAGTGACACCTTATGAGAAGTGTCCTTTTCTGTGTGACTTATTTCACTTAGAATCGTCTTACCTAAATCCACTCATCATGCTGCTACTAGCCTTATGACATTGATTTCATGGCTGAGTGATATTCCATTGTACATAAGGACCACAACTTTTTTATCCATTTTTCGCTTTCCTGGGATATTTAAGGTGGAAGGAAGTGGAGGTCCTTGTCAACAGAGCAGCCCTAAACTTTGGGGTGCTTGTGTCTTGCTGATTTTCAATTTTCCCACTTTATCCCCCCATGCGTGGAAGTGCCCTATGCTCTCTAAGCTGTGTTTTTTAGATGTTTCAGGACACACCGTACACTTCTCCAGAGTGGCTGTTGGCAATTTACATCCCGCCCATCAGTGTAGCAAGGCTCCCATTTCTCCATGGCCTGTCCTGCATTTCTGGTTTTGATACTTTTTTCAGCATGGCCCTTTGGACCGATGGGAAGCGAGACTTCTTTGTAGCGCTGATTTGCCTTTCCAGGTTGCTTGGTTGGCCAAAAAGGGCGTATGCGTTTTTTCCAGAATATATTCAGGAAAAAACGCATACGCCCTTTTTGGCCAAGGGCATCATTGTCAACGTTTTGCCGCTTTTCATGTGCTTTAAAGGCGATTCGCATCTTCCTCCTGAAATCTGTTTCCTGCAATTCTGCCTTGATTTCAAATCCTCTTCTTTGCCTTCCCTCAATATATTTGTGGACGAGAGTTATCATTTATAACTCTGCAGGTTTGTGAATTGCAGTGCCCTGAAGCTCCATTTTACAAGTCGCTTTTTTGGGAGCCGGCCGCAAAAGCGCAGGATGGCTTCAGACCCTGTTCTGGTTCAGGGGGGCAGGCTGAGCCTGTGGTTAATTCTTCTTCCTGATGGGAAAATAGAGTGACCTGTGCCTGTCCCAACACCAAGAGCTAGTCTCTCATTGGTTCCTCGTCTTCCCGTTCATCCTCAGGACAAATTGCAACCTGTACGGAACAGGAGGTTAAAGGTGCTGATGCTCCAAGTAGGGAGATTGCTAGTAAAGTGGCTGGAATGGCGAACCCGAGCACAAGGAGATGAGAAATGAGGTGCGTTTTAGAAACCTTTCCCCATCACACGGTGTACCATCTTCTGGGTTTCTCATGCATGTTTTCGATGTAGGAAGATGCCCTTGAACCTGGAGATTTGGGACCCATGCGATGGGTAGCACGCAGTATTACTTTAAAGGGTCTGCGTTTGCTCACCCAACCTCACCAAACCTCTCAGCCCCAAGAGTGTCCACCCTTATGTCTCATCCAGCTGTGGGTCTAGATATGGTCAATCCAGGTTGCATCACAGCCCCTGAACGAATTGTGTAAGAATTTCTCTCTCTTTCCCTGTCTTTGTTTCATGGGTTTTTAAAAGTAATTTATTTTTATAATGGGGTTTAGCTGCTTTTCACGGCTGTGTTTATGCCGCTTTACACCCACTTGACACACTAACAGAGAGATATCAATACATAGGTTTTAAGATTATTACTAGTCAGATATATTCTTGTGCGGTGAATCGGGCGTGTTGAGTCCAGTTCTCTGAGCAAGGAGTAGGTCTTGTCTATTACATATTGGGTTTATGGAACGGTATCTGAGCTAATTTAAAACTCTTGTTTTATGTATCACCCCACCTCACCTTTCCCGTTAAGCAGCCATAGTGTGTTTTCTGCATGTGTGACTCTGTTCTGTTTTGTAATTCAGTTCAAGTGTAACGGTTTTTACATTCCCTCTATAAGTGACACCTTATGAGAAGTGTCCTTTTCTGTGTGACTTATTTCACTTAGAATCGTCTTACCTAAATCCACTCATCATGCTGCTACTAGGCTTATGACATTGATTTCATGGCTGAGTGATATTCCATTGTACATAAGGACCACAACTTTTTTATCCATTTTTCGCTTTCCTGGGATATTTAAGGTGGAATGAAGTGGAGGTCCTTGTTAACAGAGCAGCCCTAAACTTTGGGGTGCTTGTGTCTTGCTGATTTTCAATTTTCCCACTTTATCCCCCCATGCGTGGAAGTGCCCTATGCTCTCTAAGCTGTGTTTTTTAGATGTTTCAGGACACACCGTACACTTCTCCAGAGTGGCTGTTGGCAATTTACATCCCGCCCATCAGTGTAGCAAGGCTCCCATTTCTCCATGGCCTGTCCTGCATTTCTGGTTTTGACACTTTTTTCAGCATGGCCCTTTTGACCGATGGGAAGCGAGACTTCTTTGTAGCGCTGATTTGCCTTTCCAGGTTGCTTGGTTGGCCAAAAAGGGCGTATGCGTTTTTTCCTGAATATATTCAGGAAAAAACGCATACGCCCTTTTTGGCCAAGGGCATCATTGTCAACGTTTTGCCGCTTTTCATGTGCTTTAAAGGCGATTCGAATCTACCTCCTGAAATCGGTTTCCTGCAATTCTGCCTTGATTTCAAATCCTCTTCTTTGCCTTCCCTCAATATATTTGTGGACGAGAGTTATCATTTATAACTCTGCAGGTTTGTGAATTGCAGTGCCCTGAAGCTCCATTTTACAAGTCGCTTTTTTGGGAGCCGGCCGCAAAAGCGCAGGATGGCTTCAGGCCCTGTTCTGGTTCCGGGGGGCAGGCTGAGCCTGTGGTTAATTCTTCCTGATGGGAAAATAGAGTGACCTGTGCCTGTCCCAACACCAAGAGCTAGTCTCTCATTGGTTCCCCGTCTTCCCGTTCATCCTGGGGACAAATTGCAACCTGTACGGAACAGGAGGTTAAAGGTGCTGATGCTCCAAGTAGGGAGATTGCTAGTAAAGTGGCTGGAATGGCGAACCCGAGCACAAGGAGATGAGAAATGAGGTGCGTTTTAGAAACCTTTCCCCATCACACGGTGTACCATCTTCTGGGTTTCTCATGCATGTTTTCGATGTAGGAAGATGCCCTTGAACCTGGAGATTTGGGACCCATGCGATGGGTAGCACGCAGTATTACTTTAAAGGGTCTGCGTTTGCTCACCCAACCTCACCAAACCTCTCAGCCCCAAGAGTGTCCACCCTTATGTCTCATCCAGCTGTGGATCTAGATATGGTCAATCCAGGTTGCATCACAGCCCCTGAACGAATTGTGTAAGAATTTCTCTCTCTTTCCCTGTCTTTGTTTCATGGGTTTTTAAAAGTAATTTATTTTTATAATGGGGTTTAGCTGCTTTTCACGGCTGTGTTTAGGCCGCTTTACACCCACTTGACACACTAACAGAGAGATATCAATACATAGGTTTTAAGATTATTACTAGTCAGATATATTCTTGTGCGGTGAATCGGGCGTGTTGAGTCCAGTTCTCTGAGCAAGGAGTAGGTCTTGTCTATTACATATTGGGTTTATGGAACGGTATCTGAGCTAATTTGAAACTCTTGTTTTATGTATCACCCCACCTCACCTTTCCCGTTAAGCAGCCATAGTGTGTTTTCTGCATGTGTGACTCTGTTCTGTTTTGTAATTCAGTTCAAGTGTAACGGTTTTTACATTCCCTCTATAAGTGACACCTTATGAGAAGTGTCCTTTTCTGTGTGACTTATTTCACTTAGAATCGTCTTACCTAAATCCACTCATCATGCTGCTACTAGCCTTATGACATTGATTTCATGGCTGAGTGATATTCCATTGTACATAAGGACCACAACTTTTTTATCCATTTTTCGCTTTCCTGGGATATTTAAGGTGGAAGGAAGTGGAGGTCCTTGTCAACAGAGCAGCCCTAAACTTTGGGGTGCTTGTGTCTTGCTGATTTTCAATTTTCCCACTTTATCCCCCCATGCGTGGAAGTGCCCTATGCTCTCTAAGCTGTGTTTTTTAGATGTTTCAGGACACACCGTACACTTCTCCAGAGTGGCTGTTGGCAATTTACATCCCGCCCATCAGTGTAGCAAGGCTCCCATTTCTCCATGGCCTGTCCTGCATTTCTGGTTTTGATACTTTTTTCAGCATGGCCCTTTGGACCGATGGGAAGCGAGACTTCTTTGTAGCGCTGATTTGCCTTTCCAGGTTGCTTGGTTGGCCAAAAAGGGCGTATGCGTTTTTTCCAGAATATATTCAGGAAAAAACGCATACGCCCTTTTTGGCCAAGGGCATCATTGTCAACGTTTTGCCGCTTTTCATGTGCTTTAAAGGCGATTCGCATCTTCCTCCTGAAATCTGTTTCCTGCAATTCTGCCTTGATTTCAAATCCTCTTCTTTGCCTTCCCTCAATATATTTGTGGACGAGAGTTATCATTTATAACTCTGCAGGTTTGTGAATTGCAGTGCCCTGAAGCTCCATTTTACAAGTCGCTTTTTTGGGAGCCGGCCGCAAAAGCGCAGGATGGCTTCAGACCCTGTTCTGGTTCAGGGGGGCAGGCTGAGCCTGTGGTTAATTCTTCTTCCTGATGGGAAAATAGAGTGACCTGTGCCTGTCCCAACACCAAGAGCTAGTCTCTCATTGGTTCCTCGTCTTCCCGTTCATGCTCAGGACAAATTGCAACCTGTACGGAACAGGAGGTTAAAGGTGCTGATGCTCCAAGTAGGGAGATTGCTAGTAAAGTGGCTGGAATGGCGAACCCGAGCACAAGGAGATGAGAAATGAGGTGCGTTTTAGAAACCTTTCCCCATCACACGGTGTACCATCTTCTGGGTTTCTCATGCATGTTTTCGATGTAGGAAGATGCCCTTGAACCTGGAGATTTGGGACCCATGCGATGGGTAGCACGCAGTATTACTTTAAAGGGTCTGCGTTTGCTCACCCAACCTCACCAAACCTCTCAGCCCCAAGAGTGTCCACCCTTATGTCTCATCCAGCTGTGGGTCTAGATATGGTCAATCCAGGTTGCATCACAGCCCCTGAACGAATTGTGTAAGAATTTCTCTCTCTTTCCCTGTCTTTGTTTCATGGGTTTTTAAAAGTAATTTATTTTTATAATGGGGTTTAGCTGCTTTTCACGGCTGTGTTTATGCCGCTTTACACCCACTTGACACACTAACAGAGAGATATCAATACATAGGTTTTAAGATTATTACTAGTCAGATATATTCTTGTGCGGTGAATCGGGCGTGTTGAGTCCAGTTCTCTGAGCAAGGAGTAGGTCTTGTCTATTACATATTGGGTTTATGGAACGGTATATGAGCTAATTTAAAACTCTTGTTTTATGTATCACCCCACCTCACCTTTCCCGTTAAGCAGCCATAGTGTGTTTTCTGCATGTGTGACTCTGTTCTGTTTTGTAATTCAGTTCAAGTGTAACGGTTTTTACATTCCCTCTATAAGTGACACCTTATGAGAAGTGTCCTTTTCTGTGTGACTTATTTCACTTAGAATCGTCTTACCTAAATCCACTCATCATGCTGCTACTAGGCTTATGACATTGATTTCATGGCTGAGTGATATTCCATTGTACATAAGGACCACAACTTTTTTATCCATTTTTCGCTTTCCTGGGATATTTAAGGTGGAATGAAGTGGAGGTCCTTGTTAACAGAGCAGCCCTAAACTTTGGGGTGCTTGTGTCTTGCTGATTTTCAATTTTCCCACTTTATCCCCCCATGCGTGGAAGTGCCCTATGCTCTCTAAGCTGTGTTTTTTAGATGTTTCAGGACACACCGTACACTTCTCCAGAGTGGCTGTTGGCAATTTACATCCCGCCCATCAGTGTAGCAAGGCTCCCATTTCTCCATGGCCTGTCCTGCATTTCTGGTTTTGACACTTTTTTCAGCATGGCCCTTTTGACCGATGGGAAGCGAGACTTCTTTGTAGCGCTGATTTGCCTTTCCAGGTTGCTTGGTTGGCCAAAAAGGGCGTATGCGTTTTTTCCTGAATATATTCAGGAAAAAACGCATACGCCCTTTTTGGCCAAGGGCATCATTGTCAACGTTTTGCCGCTTTTCATGTGCTTTAAAGGCGATTCGAATCTACCTCCTGAAATCGGTTTCCTGCAATTCTGCCTTGATTTCAAATCCTCTTCTTTGCCTTCCCTCAATATATTTGTGGACGAGAGTTATCATTTATAACTCTGCAGGTTTGTGAATTGCAGTGCCCTGAAGCTCCATTTTACAAGTCGCTTTTTTGGGAGCCGGCCGCAAAAGCGCAGGATGGCTTCAGGCCCTGTTCTGGTTCCGGGGGGCAGGCTGAGCCTGTGGTTAATTCTTCCTGATGGGAAAATAGAGTGACCTGTGCCTGTCCCAACACCAAGAGCTAGTCTCTCATTGGTTCCCCGTCTTCCCGTTCATCCTGGGGACAAATTGCAACCTGTACGGAACAGGAGGTTAAAGGTGCTGATGCTCCAAGTAGGGAGATTGCTAGTAAAGTGGCTGGAATGGCGAACCCGAGCACAAGGAGATGAGAAATGAGGTGCGTTTTAGAAACCTTTCCCCATCACACGGTGTACCATCTTCTGGGTTTCTCATGCATGTTTTCGATGTAGGAAGATGCCCTTGAACCTGGAGATTTGGGACCCATGCGATGAGTAGCACGCAGTATTACTTTAAAGGGTCTGCGTTTGCTCACCCAACCTCACCAAACCTCTCAGCCCCAAGAGTGTCCACCCTTATGTCTCATCCAGCTGTGGATCTAGATATGGTCAATCCAGGTTGCATCACAGCCCCTGAACGAATTGTGTAAGAATTTCTCTCTCTTTCCCTGTCTTTGTTTCATGGGTTTTTAAAAGTAATTTATTTTTATAATGGGGTTTAGCTGCTTTTCACGGCTGTGTTTAGGCCGCTTTACACCCACTTGACACACTAACAGAGAGATATCAATACATAGGTTTTAAGATTATTACTAGTCAGATATATTCTTGTGCGGTGAATCGGGCGTGTTGAGTCCAGTTCTCTGAGCAAGGAGTAGGTCTTGTCTATTACATATTGGGTTTATGGAACGGTATCTGAGCTAATTTGAAACTCTTGTTTTATGTATCACCCCACCTCACCTTTCCCGTTAAGCAGCCATAGTGTGTTTTCTGCATGTGTGACTCTGTTCTGTTTTGTAATTCAGTTCAAGTGTAACGGTTTTTACATTCCCTCTATAAGTGACACCTTATGAGAAGTGTCCTTTTCTGTGTGACTTATTTCACTTAGAATCGTCTTACCTAAATCCACTCATCATGCTGCTACTAGCCTTATGACATTGATTTCATGGCTGAGTGATATTCCATTGTACATAAGGACCACAACTTTTTTATCCATTTTTCGCTTTCCTGGGATATTTAAGGTGGAAGGAAGTGGAGGTCCTTGTCAACAGAGCAGCCCTAAACTTTGGGGTGCTTGTGTCTTGCTGATTTTCAATTTTCCCACTTTATCCCCCCATGCGTGGAAGTGCCCTATGCTCTCTAAGCTGTGTTTTTTAGATGTTTCAGGACACACCGTACACTTCTCCAGAGTGGCTGTTGGCAATTTACATCCCACCCATCAGTGTAGCAAGGCTCCCATTTCTCCATGGCCTGTCCTGCATTTCTGGTTTTGACACTTTTTTCAGCATGGCCCTTTTGACCGATGGGAAGCGAGACTTCTTTGTAGCGCTGATTTGCCTTTCCAGGTTGCTTGGTTGGCCAAAAAGGGCGTATGCGTTTTTTCCTGAATATATTCAGGAAAAAACGCATACGCCCTTTTTGGCCAAGGGCATCATTGTCAACGTTTTGCCGCTTTTCATGTGCTTTAAAGGCGATTCGAATCTACCTCCTGAAATCTGTTTCCTGCAATTCTGCCTTGATTTCAAATCCTCTTCTTTGCCTTCCCTCAATATATTTGTGGACGAGAGTTATCATTTATAACTCTGCAGGTTTGTGAATTGCAGTGCCCTGAAGCTCCATTTTACAAGTCGCTTTTTTGGGAGCCGGCCGCAAAAGCGCAGGATGGCTTCAGGCCCTGTTCTGGTTCAGGGGGGCAGGCTGAGCCTGTGTTTAATTCTTCTTCCTGATGGGAAAATAGAGTGACCTGTGCCTGTCCCAACACCAAGAGCTAGTCTCTCATTGGTTCCCCGTCTTCCCGTTCATCCTGGGGACAAATTGCAACCTGTACGGAACAGGAGGTTAAAGGTGCTGATGCTCCAAGTAGGGAGATTGCTAGTAAAGTGGCTGGAAAGGCGAACCCGAGCACAAGGAGATGAGAAATGAGGTGCGTTTTAGAAACCTTTCCCCATCACACGGTGTACCATCTTCTGGGTTTCTCATGCATGTTTTCGATGTAGGAAGATGCCCTTGAACCTGGAGATTTGGGACCCATGCGATGGGTAGCACGCAGTATTACTTTAAAGGGTCTGCGTTTGCTCACCCAACCTCACCAAACCTCTCAGCCCCAAGAGTGTCCACCCTTATGTCTCATCCAGCTGTGGGTCTAGATATGGTCAATCCAGGTTGCATCACAGCCCCTGAACGAATTGTGTAAGAATTTCTCTCTCTTTCCCTGTCTTTGTTTCATGGGTTTTTAAAAGTAATTTATTTTTATAATGGGGTTTAGCTGCTTTTCACGGCTGTGTTTAGGCCGCTTTACACCCACTTGACCCACTAACAGTGAGATATCAATACATAGGTTTTAAGATTATTACTAGTCAGATATATTCTTGTGCGGTGAATCGGGCGTGTTGAGTCCAGTTCTCTGAGCAAGGAGTAGGTCTTGTCTGTTACATATTGGGTTTATGGAACGGTATCTGAGCTAATTTGAAACTCTTGTTTTATGTATCACCCCACCTCACCTTTCCCGTTAAGCAGCCATAGTGTGTTTTCTGCATGTGTGACTCTGTTCTGTTTTGTAATTCAGTTCAAGTGTAACGGTTTTTACATTCCCTCTATAAGTGACACCTTATGAGAAGTGTCCTTTTCTGTGTGACTTATTTCACTTAGAATCGTCTTACCTAAATCCACTCATCATGCTGCTACTAGCCTTATGACATTGATTTCATGGCTGAGTGATATTCCATTGTACATAAGGACCACAACTTTTTTATCCATTTTTCGCTTTCCTGGGATATTTAAGGTGGAAGGAAGTGGAGGTCCTTGTCAACAGAGCAGCCCTAAACTTTGGGGTGCTTGTGTCTTGCTGATTTTCAATTTTCCCGCTTTATCCCCCCATGCGTGGAAGTGCCCTATGCTCTCTAAGCTGTGTTTTTTAGATGTTTCAGGACACACCGTACACTTCTCAAGAGTGGCTGTTGGCAATTTACATCCCGCCCATCAGTGTAGCAAGGCTCCCATTTCTCCATGGCCTGTCCTGCATTTCTGGTTTTGACACTTTTTTCAGCATGGCCCTTTTGACCGATGGGAAGCGAGACTTCTTTGTAGCGCTGATTTGCCTTTCCAGGTTGCTTGGTTGGCCAAAAAGGGCGTATGCGTTTTTTCCTGAATATATTCAGGAAAAAACGCATACGCCCTTTTTGGCCAAGGGCATCATTGTCAACGTTTTGCCGCTTTTCATGTGCTTTAAAGGCGATTCGAATCTACCTCCTGAAATCTGTTTCCTGCAATTCTGCCTTGATTTCAAATCCTCTTCTTTGCCTTCCCTCAATATATTTGTGGACGAGAGTTATCATTTATAACTCTGCAGGTTTGTGAATTGCAGTGCCCTGAAGCTCCATTTTACAAGTCGCTTTTTTGGGAGCCGGCCGCAAAAGCGCAGGATGGCTTCAGGCCCTGTTCTGGTTCAGGGGGGCAGGCTGAGCCTGTGGTTAATTCTTCTTCCTGATGGGAAAATAGAGTGACCTGTGCCTGTCCCAACACCAAGAGCTAGTCTCTCATTGGTTCCCCGTCTTCCCGTTCATCCTCAGGACAAATTGCAACCTGTACGGAACAGGAGGTTAAAGGTGCTGAGGCTCCAAGTAGGGAGATTGCTAGTAAAGTGGCTGGAATGGCGAACCCGAGCACAAGGAGATGAGAAATGAGGTGCGTTTTAGAAACCTTTCCCCATCACACGGTGTACCATCTTCTGGGTTTCTCATGCATGTTTTCGATGTAGGAAGATGCCCTTGAACCTGGAGATTTGGGACCCATGCGATGGGTAGCACGCAGTATTATTTTAAAGGGTCTGCGTTTGCTCACCCAACCTCACCAAACCTCTCAGCCCCAAGAGTGTCCACCCTTATGTCTCATCCAGCTGTGGGTCTAGATATGGTCAATCCAGGTTGCATCACAGCCCCTGAACGAATTGTGTAAGAATTTCTCTCTCTTTCCCTGTCTTTGTTTCATGGGTTTTTAAAAGTAATTTATTTTTATAATGGGGTTTAGCTGCTTTTCACGGCTGTGTTTAGGCCGCTTTACACCCACTTGACCCACTAACAGAGAGATATCAATACATAGGTTTTAAGATTATTACTAGTCAGATATATTCTTGTGCGGTGAATCGGGCGTGTTGAGTCCAGTTCTCTGAGCAAGGAGTAGGTCTTGTCTATTCCATATTGGGTTTATGGAACGGTATCTGAGCTAATTTGAAACTCTTGTTTTATGTATCACCCCACCTCACCTTTCCCGTTAAGCAGCCATAGTGTGTTTTCTGCATGTGTGACTCTGTTCTGTTTTGTAATTCAGTTCAAGTGTAACGGTTTTTACATTCCCTCTATAAGTGACACCTTATGAGAAGTGTCCTTTTCTGTGTGACTTATTTCACTTAGAATCGTCTTACCTAAATCCACTCATCATGCTGCTACTAGCCTTATGACATTGATTTCATGGCTGAGTGATATTCCATTGTACATAAGGACCACAACTTTTTTATCCATTTTTCGCTTTCCTGGGATATTTAAGGTGGAAGGAAGTGGAGGTCCTTGTCAACAGAGCAGCCCTAAACTTTGGGGTGCTTGTGTCTTGCTGATTTTCAATTTTCCCACTTTATCCCCCCATGCGTGGAAGTGCCCTATGCTCTCTAAGCTGTGTTTTTTAGATGTTTCAGGACACACCGTACACTTCTCCAGAGTGGCTGTTGGCAATTTACATCCCGCCCATCAGTGTAGCAAGGCTCCCATTTCTCCATGGCCTGTCCTGCATTTCTGGTTTTGACACTTTTTTCAGCATGGCCCTTTGGACCGATGGGAAGCGAGACTTCTTTGTAGCGCTGATTTGCCTTTCCAGGTTGCTTGGTTGGCCAAAAAGGGCGTATGCGTTTTTTCCTGAATATATTCAGGAAAAAACGCATACGCCCTTTTTGGCCAAGGGCATCATTGTCAACGTTTTGCCGCTTTTCATGTGCTTGAAAGGCGATTCGAATCTACCTCCTGAAATCGGTTTCCTGCAATTCTGCCTTGATTTCAAATCCTCTTCTTTGCCTTCCCTCAATATATTTGTGGACGAGAGTTATCATTTATAACTCTGCAGGTTTGTGAATTGCAGTGCCCTGAAGCTCCATTTTACAAGTCGCTTTTTTGGGAGCCGGCCGCAAAAGCGCAGGATGGCTTCAGGCCCTGTTCTGGTTCAGGGGGGCAGGCTGAGCCTGTGGTTAATTCTTCTTCCTGATGGGAAAATAGAGTGACCTGTGCCTGTCCCAACACCAAGAGCTAGTCTCTCATTGGTTCCCCGTCTTCCCGTTCATCCTCAAGACAAATTGCAACCTGTACGGAACAGGAGGTTAAAGGTGCTGATGCTCCAAGTAGGGAGATTGCTAGTAAAGTGGCTGGAATGGCGAACCCGAGCACAAGGAGATGAGAAATGAGGTGCATTTTAGAAACCTTTCCCCATCACACGGTGTACCATCTTCTGGGTTTCTCATGCATGTTTTCGATGTAGAAAGATGCCCTTGAACCTGGAGATTTGGGACCCATGCGATGGGTAGCACGCAGTATTACTTTAAAGGGTCTGCGTTTGCTCACCCAACCTCACCAGACCTCTCAGCCCCAAGAGTGTCCACCCTTATGTCTCATCCAGCTGTGGGTCTATATATGGTCAATCCAGGTTGCATCACAGCCCCTGAACGAATTGTGTAAGAATTTCTCTCTCTTTCCCTGTCTTTGTTTCATGGGTTTTTAAAAGTAATTTATTTTTATAATGGGGTTTAGCTGCTTTTCACGGCTGTGTTTATGCCGCTTTACACCCACTTGACACACTAACAGAGAGATATCAATACATAGGTTTTAAGATTATTACTAGTCAGATATATTCTTGTGCGGTGAATCGGGCGTGTTGAGTCCAGTTCTCTGAGCAAGGAGTAGGTCTTGTCTGTTACATATTGGGTTTATGGAACGGTATCTGAGCTAATTTAAAACTCTTGTTTTATGTATCACCCCACCTCACCTTTCCCGTTAAGCAGCCATAGTGTGTTTTCTGCATGTGTGACTCTGTTCTGTTTTGTAATTCAGTTCAAGTGTAACGGTTTTTACATTCCCTCTATAAGTGACACCTTATGAGAAGTGTCCTTTTCTGTGTGACTTATTTCACTTAGAATCGTCTTACCTAAATCCACTCATCATGCTGCTACTAGGCTTATGACATTGATTTCATGGCTGAGTGATATTCCATTGTACATAAGGACCACAACTTTTTTATCCATTTTTCGCTTTCCTGGGATATTTAAGGTGGAATGAAGTGGAGGTCCTTGTTAACAGAGCAGCCCTAAACTTTGGGGTGCTTGTGTCTTGCTGATTTTCAATTTTCCCACTTTATCCCCCCATGCGTGGAAGTGCCCTATGCTCTCTAAGCTGTGTTTTTTAGATGTTTCAGGACACACCGTACACTTCTCCAGAGTGGCTGTTGGCAATTTACATCCCGCCCATCAGTGTAGCAAGGCTCCCATTTCTCCATGGCCTGTCCTGCATTTCTGGTTTTGACACTTTTTTCAGCATGGCCCTTTTGACCGATGGGAAGCGAGACTTCTTTGTAGCGCTGATTTGCCTTTCCAGGTTGCTTGGTTGGCCAAAAAGGGCGTATGCGTTTTTTCCTGAATATATTCAGGAAAAAACGCATACGCCCTTTTTGGCCAAGGGCATCATTGTCAACGTTTTGCCGCTTTTCATGTGCTTTAAAGGCGATTCGAATCTACCTCCTGAAATCGGTTTCCTGCAATTCTGCCTTGATTTCAAATCCTCTTCTTTGCCTTCCCTCAATATATTTGTGGACGAGAGTTATCATTTATACCTCTGCAGGTTTGTGAATTGCAGTGCCCTGAAGCTCCATTTTACAAGTCGCTTTTTTGGGAGCCGGCCGCAAAAGCGCAGGATGGCTTCAGGCCCTGTTCTGGTTCCGGGGGGCAGGCTGAGCCTGTGGTTAATTCTTCCTGATGGGAAAATAGAGTGACCTGTGCCTGTCCCAACACCAAGAGCTAGTCTCTCATTGGTTCCCCGTCTTCCCGTTCATCCTGGGGACAAATTGCAACCTGTACGGAACAGGAGGTTAAAGGTGCTGATGCTCCAAGTAGGGAGATTGCTAGTAAAGTGGCTGGAATGGCGAACCCGAGCACAAGGAGATGAGAAATGAGGTGCGTTTTAGAAACCTTTCCCCATCACACGCTGTACCATCTTCTGGGTTTCTCATGCATGTTTTCGATGTAGGAAGATGCCCTTGAACCTGGAGATTTGGGACCCATGCGATGGGTAGCACGCAGTATTACTTTAAAGGGTCTGCGTTTGCTCACCCAACCTCACCAAACCTCTCAGCCCCAAGAGTGTCCACCCTTATGTCTCATCCAGCTGTGGATCTAGATATGGTCAATCCAGGTTGCATCACAGCCCCTGAACGAATTGTGTAAGAATTTCTCTCTCTTTCCCTGTCTTTGTTTCATGGGTTTTTAAAAGTAATTTATTTTTATAATGGGGTTTAGCTGCTTTTCACGGCTGTGTTTAGGCCGCTTTACACCCACTTGACACACTAACAGAGAGATATCAATACATAGGTTTTAAGATTATTACTAGTCAGATATATTCTTGTGCGGTGAATCGGGCGTGTTGAGTCCAGTTCTCTGAGCAAGGAGTAGGTCTTGTCTATTACATATTGGGTTTATGGAACGGTATCTGAGCTAATTTGAAACTCTTGTTTTATGTATCACCCCACCTCACCTTTCCCGTTAAGCAGCCATAGTGTGTTTTCTGCATGTGTGACTCTGTTCTGTTTTGTAATTCAGTTCAAGTGTAACGGTTTTTACATTCCCTCTATAAGTGACACCTTATGAGAAGTGTCCTTTTCTGTGTGACTTATTTCACTTAGAATCGTCTTACCTAAATCCACTCATCATGCTGCTACTAGCCTTATGACATTGATTTCATGGCTGAGTGATATTCCATTGTACATAAGGACCACAACTTTTTTATCCATTTTTCGCTTTCCTGGGATATTTAAGGTGGAAGGAAGTGGAGGTCCTTGTCAACAGAGCAGCCCTAAACTTTGGGGTGCTTGTGTCTTGCTGATTTTCAATTTTCCCACTTTATCCCCCCATGCGTGGAAGTGCCCTATGCTCTCTAAGCTGTGTTTTTTAGATGTTTCAGGACACACCGTACACTTCTCCAGAGTGGCTGTTGGCAATTTACATCCCACCCATCAGTGTAGCAAGGCTCCCATTTCTCCATGGCCTGTCCTGCATTTCTGGTTTTGACACTTTTTTCAGCATGGCCCTTTTGACCGATGGGAAGCGAGACTTCTTTGTAGCGCTGATTTGCCTTTCCAGGTTGCTTGGTTGGCCAAAAAGGGCGTATGCGTTTTTTCCTGAATATATTCAGGAAAAAACGCATACGCCCTTTTTGGCCAAGGGCATCATTGTCAACGTTTTGCCGCTTTTCATGTGCTTTAAAGGCGATTCGAATCTACCTCCTGAAATCTGTTTCCTGCAATTCTGCCTTGATTTCAAATCCTCTTCTTTGCCTTCCCTCAATATATTTGTGGACGAGAGTTATCATTTATAACTCTGCAGGTTTGTGAATTGCAGTGCCCTGAAGCTCCATTTTACAAGTCGCTTTTTTGGGAGCCGGCCGCAAAAGCGCAGGATGGCTTCAGGCCCTGTTCTGGTTCAGGGGGGCAGGCTGAGCCTGTGTTTAATTCTTCTTCCTGATGGGAAAATAGAGTGACCTGTGCCTGTCCCAACACCAAGAGCTAGTCTCTCATTGGTTCCCCGTCTTCCCGTTCATCCTGGGGACAAATTGCAACCTGTACGGAACAGGAGGTTAAAGGTGCTGATGCTCCAAGTAGGGAGATTGCTAGTAAAGTGGCTGGAATGGCGAACCCGAGCACAAGGAGATGAGAAATGAGGTGCGTTTTAGAAACCTTTCCCCATCACACGGTGTACCATCTTCTGGGTTTCTCATGCATGTTTTCGATGTAGGAAGATGCCCTTGAACCTGGAGATTTGGGACCCATGCGATGGGTAGCACGCAGTATTACTTTAAAGGGTCTGCGTTTGCTCACCCAACCTCACCAAACCTCTCAGCCCCAAGAGTGTCCACCCTTATGTCTCATCCAGCTGTGGGTCTAGATATGGTCAATCCAGGTTGCATCACAGCCCCTGAACGAATTGTGTAAGAATTTCTCTCTCTTTCCCTGTCTTTGTTTCATGGGTTTTTAAAAGTAATTTATTTTTATAATGGGGTTTAGCTGCTTTTCACGGCTGTGTTTAGGCCGCTTTACACCCACTTGACACACTAACAGAGAGATATCAATACATAGGTTTTAAGATTATTACTAGTCAGATATATTCTTGTGCGGTGAATCGGGCGTGTTGAGTCCAGTTCTCTGAGCAAGGAGTAGGTCTTGTCTATTACATATTGGGTTTATGGAACGGTATCTGAGCTAATTTGAAACTCTTGTTTTATGTATCACCCCACCTCACCTTTCCCGTTAAGCAGCCATAGTGTGTTTTCTGCATGTGTGACTCTGTTCTGTTTTGTAATTCAGTTCAAGTGTAACGGTTTTTACATTCCCTCTATAAGTGACACCTTATGAGAAGTGTCCTTTTCTGTGTGACTTATTTCACTTAGAATCGTCTTACCTAAATCCACTCATCATGCTGCTACTAGGCTTATGACATTGATTTCATGGCTGAGTGATATTCCATTGTACATAAGGACCACAACTTTTTTATCCATTTTTCGCTTTCCTGGGATATTTAAGGTGGAAGGAAGTGGAGGTCCTTGTTAACAGAGCAGCCCTAAACTTTGGGGTGCTTGTGTCTTGCTGATTTTCAATTTTCCCACTTTATCCCCCCATGCGTGGAAGTGCCCTATGCTCTCTAAGCTGTGTTTTTTAGATGTTTCAGGACACACCGTACACTTCTCCAGAGTGGCTGTTGGCAATTTACATCCCGCCCATCAGTGTAGCAAGGCTCCCATTTCTCCATGGCCTGTCCTGCATTTCTGGTTTTGACACTTTTTTCAGCATGGCCCTTTTGACCGATGGGAAGCGAGACTTCTTTGTAGCGCTGATTTGCCTTTCCAGGTTGCTTGGTTGGCCAAAAAGGGCGTATGCGTTTTTTCCTGAATATATTCAGGAAAAAACGCATACGCCCTTTTTGGCCAAGGGCATCATTGTCAACGTTTTGCCGCTTTTCATGTGCTTTAAAGGCGATTCGAATCTACCTCCTGAAATCGGTTTCCTGCAATTCTGCCTTGATTTCAAATCCTCTTCTTTGCCTTCCCTCAATATATTTGTGGACGAGAGTTATCATTTATAACTCTGCAGGTTTGTGAATTGCAGTGCCCTGAAGCTCCATTTTACAAGTCGCTTTTTTGGGAGCCGGCCGCAAAAGCGCAGGATGGCTTCAGGCCCTGTTCTGGTTCCGGGGGGCAGGCTGAGCCTGTGTTTAATTCTTCTTCCTGATGGGAAAATAGAGTGACCTGTGCCTGTCCCAACACCAAGAGCTAGTCTCTCATTGGTTCCCCGTCTTCCCGTTCATCCTGGGGACAAATTGCAACCTGTACGGAACAGGAGGTTAAAGGTGCTGATGCTCCAAGTAGGGAGATTGCTAGTAAAGTGGCTGGAAAGGCGAACCCGAGCACAAGGAGATGAGAAATGAGGTGCGTTTTAGAAACCTTTCCCCATCACACGGTGTACCATCTTCTGGGTTTCTCATGCATGTTTTCGATGTAGGAAGATGCCCTTGAACCTGGAGATTTGGGACCCATGCGATGGGTAGCACGCAGTATTACTTTAAAGGGTCTGCGTTTGCTCACCCAACCTCACCAAACCTCTCAGCCCCAAGAGTGTCCACCCTTATGTCTCATCCAGCTGTGGATCTAGATATGGTCAATCCAGGTTGCATCACAGCCCCTGAACGAATTGTGTAAGAATTTCTCTCTCTTTCCCTGTCTTTGTTTCATGGGTTTTTAAAAGTAATTTATTTTTATAATGGGGTTTAGCTGCTTTTCACGGCTGTGTTTAGGCCGCTTTACACCCACTTGACACACTAACAGAGAGATATCAATACATAGGTTTTAAGATTATTACTAGTCAGATATATTCTTGTGCGGTGAATCGGGCGTGTTGAGTCCAGTTCTCTGAGCAAGGAGTAGGTCTTGTCTATTACATATTGGGATTATGGAACGGTATCTGAGCTAATTTGAAACTCTTGTTTTATGTATCACCCCACCTCACCTTTCCCGTTAAGCAGCCATAGTGTGTTTTCTGCATGTGTGACTCTGTTCTGTTTTGTAATTCAGTTCAAGTGTAACGGTTTTTACATTCCCTCTATAAGTGACACCTTATGAGAAGTGTCCTTTTCTGTGTGACTTATTTCACTTAGAATCGTCTTACCTAAATCCACTCATCATGCTGCTACTAGCCTTATGACATTGATTTCATGGCTGAGTGATATTCCATTGTACATAAGGACAACAACTTTTTTATCCATTTTTCGCTTTCCTGGGATATTTAAGGTGGAAGGAAGTGGAGGTCCTTGTCAACAGAGCAGCCCTAAACTTTGGGGTGCTTGTGTCTTGCTGATTTTCAATTTTCCCACTTTATCCCCCCATGCGTGGAAGTGCCCTATGCTCTCTAAGCTGTGTTTTTTAGATGTTTCAGGACACACCGTACACTTCTCCAGAGTGGCTGTTGGCAATTTACATCCCACCCATCAGTGTAGCAAGGCTCCCATTTCTCCATGGCCTGTCCTGCATTTCTGGTTTTGACACTTTTTTCAGCATGGCCCTTTTGACCGATGGGAAGCGAGACTTCTTTGTAGCGCTGATTTGCCTTTCCAGGTTGCTTGGTTGGCCAAAAAGGGCGTATGCGTTTTTTCCTGAATATATTCAGGAAAAAACGCATACGCCCTTTTTGGCCAAGGGCATCATTGTCAACGTTTTGCCGCTTTTCATGTGCTTTAAAGGCGATTCGAATCTACCTCCTGAAATCTGTTTCCTGCAATTCTGCCTTGATTTCAAATCCTCTTCTTTGCCTTCCCTCAATATATTTGTGGACGAGAGTTATCATTTATAACTCTGCAGGTTTGTGAATTGCAGTGCCCTGAAGCTCCATTTTACAAGTCGCTTTTTTGGGAGCCGGCCGCAAAAGCGCAGGATGGCTTCAGGCCCTGTTCTGGTTCAGGGGGGCAGGCTGAGCCTGTGTTTAATTCTTCTTCCTGATGGGAAAATAGAGTGACCTGTGCCTGTCCCAACACCAAGAGCTAGTCTCTCATTGGTTCCCCGTCTTCCCGTTCATCCTGGGGACAAATTGCAACCTGTACGGAACAGGAGGTTAAAGGTGCTGATGCTCCAAGTAGGGAGATTGCTAGTAAAGTGGCTGGAATGGCGAACCCGAGCACAAGGAGATGAGAAATGAGGTGCGTTTTAGAAACCTTTCCCCATCACACGGTGTACCATCTTCTGGGTTTCTCATGCATGTTTTCGATGTAGGAAGATGCCCTTGAACCTGGAGATTTGGGACCCATGCGATGGGTAGCACGCAGTATTACTTTAAAGGGTCTGCGTTTGCTCACCCAACCTCACCAAACCTCTCAGCCCCAAGAGTGTCCACCCTTATGTCTCATCCAGCTGTGGATCTAGATATGGTCAATCCAGGTTGCATCACAGCCCCTGAACGAATTGTGTAAGAATTTCTCTCTCTTTCCCTGTCTTTGTTTCATGGGTTTTTAAAAGTAATTTATTTTTATAATGGGGTTTAGCTGCTTTTCACGGCTGTGTTTAGGCCGCTTTACACCCACTTGACACACTAACAGAGAGATATCAATACATAGGTTTTAAGATTATTACTAGTCAGATATATTCTTGTGCGGTGAATCGGGCGTGTTGAGTCCAGTTCTCTGAGCAAGGAGTAGGTCTTGTCTATTACATATTGGGTTTATGGAACGGTATCTGAGCTAATTTGAAACTCTTGTTTTATGTATCACCCCACCTCACCTTTCCCGTTAAGCAGCCATAGTGTGTTTTCTGCATGTGTGACTCTGTTCTGTTTTGTAATTCAGTTCAAGTGTAACGGTTTTTACATTCCCTCTATAAGTGACACCTTATGAGAAGTGTCCATTTCTGTGTGACTTATTTCACTTAGAATCGTCTTACCTAAATCCACTCATCATGCTGCTACTAGCCTTATGACATTGATTTCATGGCTGAGTGATATTCCATTGTACATAAGGACCACAACTTTTTTATCCATTTTTCGCTTTCCTGGGATATTTAAGGTGGAAGGAAGTGGAGGTCCTTGTCAACAGAGCAGCCCTAACCTTTGGGGTGCTTGTGTCTTGCTGATTTTCAATTTTCCCACTTTATCCCCCCATGCGTGGAAGTGCCCTATGCTCTCTAAGCTGTGTTTTTTAGATGTTTCAGGACACACCGTACACTTCTCCAGAGTGGCTGTTGGCAATTTACATCCCGCCCATCAGTGTAGCAAGGCTCCCATTTCTCCATGGCCTGTCCTGCATTTCTGGTTTTGACACTTTTTTCAGCATGGCCCTTTTGACCGATGGGAAGCGAGACTTCTTTGTAGCGCTGATTTGCCTTTCCAGGTTGCTTGGTTGGCCAAAAAGGGCGTATGCGTTTTTTCCTGAATATATTCAGGAAAAAACGCATACGCCCTTTTTGGCCAAGGGCATCATTGTCAACGTTTTGCCGCTTTTCATGTGCTTTAAAGGCGATTCGAATCTACCTCCTGAAATCTGTTTCCTGCAATTCTGCCTTGATTTCAAATCCTCTTCTTTGCCTTCCCTCAATATATTTGTGGACGAGAGTTATCATTTATAACTCTGCAGGTTTGTGAATTGCAGTGCCCTGAAGCTCCATTTTACAAGTCGCTTTTTTGGGAGCCGGCCGCAAAAGCGCAGGATGGCTTCAGGCCCTGTTCTGGTTCAGGGGGGCAGGCTGAGCCTGTGTTTAATTCTTCTTCCTGATGGGAAAATAGAGTGACCTGTGCCTGTCCCAACACCAAGAGCTAGTCTCTCATTGGTTCCCCGTCTTCCCGTTCATCCTGGGGACAAATTGCAACCTGTACGGAACAGGAGGTTAAAGGTGCTGATGCTCCAAGTAGGGAGATTGCTAGTAAAGTGGCTGGAAAGGCGAACCCGAGCACAAGGAGATGAGAAATGAGGTGCGTTTTAGAAACCTTTCCCCATCACACGGTGTACCATCTTCTGGGTTTCTCATGCATGTTTTCGATGTAGGAAGATGCCCTTGAACCTGGAGATTTGGGACCCATGCGATGGGTAGCACGCAGTATTACTTTAAAGGGTCTGCGTTTGCTCACCCAACCTCACCAAACCTCTCAGCCCCAAGAGTGTCCACCCTTATGTCTCATCCAGCTGTGGATCTAGATATGGTCAATCCAGGTTGCATCACAGCCCCTGAACGAATTGTGTAAGAATTTCTCTCTCTTTCCCTGTCTTTGTTTCATGGGTTTTTAAAAGCAATTTATTTTTATAATGGGGTTTAGCTGCTTTTCACGGCTGTGTTTAGGCCGCTTTACACCCACTTGACACACTAACAGAGAGATATCAATACATAGGTTTTAAGATTATTACTAGTCAGATATATTCTTGTGCGGTGAATCGGGCGTGTTGAGTCCAGTTCTCTGAGCAAGGAGTAGGTCTTGTCTATTACATATTGGGTTTATGGAACGGTATCTGAGCTAATTTGAAACTCTTGTTTTATGTATCACCCCACCTCACCTTTCCCGTTAAGCAGCCATAGTGTGTTTTCTGCATGTGTGACTCTGTTCTGTTTTGTAATTCAGTTCAAGTGTAACGGTTTTTACATTCCCTCTATAAGTGACACCTTATGAGAAGTGTCCTTTTCTGTGTGACTTATTTCACTTAGAATCGTCTTACCTAAATCCACTCATCATGCTGCTACTAGCCTTATGACATTGATTTCATGGCTGAGTGATATTCCATTGTACATAAGGACCACAACTTTTTTATCCATTTTTCGCTTTCCTGGGATATTTAAGGTGGAAGGAAGTGGAGGTCCTTGTCAACAGAGCAGCCCTAACCTTTGGGGTGCTTGTGTCTTGCTGATTTTCAATTTTCCCACTTTATCCCCCCATGCGTGGAAGTGCCCTATGCTCTCTAAGCTGTGTTTTTTAGATGTTTTAGGACACACCGTACACTTCTCCAGAGTGGCTGTTGGCAATTTACATCCCACCCATCAGTGTAGCAAGGCTCCCATTTCTCCATGGCCTGTCCTGCATTTCTGGTTTTGACACTTTTTTCAGCATGGCCCTTTTGACCGATGGGAAGCGAGACTTCTTTGTAGCGCTGATTTGCCTTTCCAGGTTGCTTGGTTGGCCAAAAAGGGCGTATGCGTTTTTTCCTGAATATATTCAGGAAAAAACGCATACGCCCTTTTTGGCCAAGGGCATCATTGTCAACGTTTTGCCGCTTTTCATGTGCTTTAAAGGCGATTCGAATCTACCTCCTGAAATCTGTTTCCTGCAATTCTGCCTTGATTTCAAATCCTCTTCTTTGCCTTCCCTCAATATATTTGTGGACGAGAGTTATCATTTATAACTCTGCAGGTTTGTGAATTGCAGTGCCCTGAAGCTCCATTTTACAAGTCGCTTTTTTGGGAGCCGGCCGCAAAAGCGCAGGATGGCTTCAGGCCCTGTTCTGGTTCTGGGGGGCAGGCTGAGCCTGTGTTTAATTCTTCTTCCTGATGGGAAAATAGAGTGACCTGTGCCTGTCCCAACACCAAGAGCTAGTCTCTCATTGGTTCCCCGTCTTCCCGTTCATCCTGGGGACAAATTGCAACCTGTACGGAACAGGAGGTTAAAGGTGCTGATGCTCCAAGTAGGGAGATTGCTAGTAAAGTGGCTGGAATGGCGAACCCGAGCACAAGGAGATGAGAAATGAGGTGCGTTTTAGAAACCTTTCCCCATCACACGGTGTACCATCTTCTGGGTTTCTCATGCATGTTTTCCATGTAGGAAGATGCCCTTGAACCTGGAGATTTGGGACCCATGCGATGGGTAGCACGCAGTATTACTTTAAAGGGTCTGCGTTTGCTCACCCAACCTCACCAAACCTCTCAGCCCCAAGAGTGTCCACCCTTATGTCTCATCCAGCTGTGGATCTAGATATGGTCAATCCAGGTTGCATCACAGCCCCTGAACGAATTGTGTAAGAATTTCTCTCTCTTTCCCTGTCTTTGTTTCATGGGTTTTTAAAAGTAATTTATTTTTATAATGGGGTTTAGCTGCTTTTCACGGCTGTGTTTAGGCCGCTTTACACCCACTTGACACACTAACAGAGAGATATCAATACATAGGTTTTAAGATTATTACTAGTCAGATATATTCTTGTGCGGTGAATCGGGCGTGTTGAGTCCAGTTCTCTGAGCAAGGAGTAGGTCTTGTCTATTACATATTGGGTTTATGGAACGGTATCTGAGCTAATTTGAAACTCTTGTTTTATGTATCACCCCACCTCACCTTTCCCGTTAAGCAGCCATAGTGTGTTTTCTGCATGTGTGACTCTGTTCTGTTTTGTAATTCAGTTCAAGTGTAACGGTTTTTACATTCCCTCTATAAGTGACACCTTATGAGAAGTGTCCTTTTCTGTGTGACTTATTTCACTTAGAATCGTCTTACCTAAATCCACTCATCATGCTGCTACTAGCCTTATGACATTGATTTCATGGCTGAGTGATATTCCATTGTACATAAGGACCACAACTTTTTTATCCATTTTTCGCTTTCCTGGGATATTTAAGGTGGAAGGAAGTGGAGGTCCTTGTCAACAGAGCAGCCCTAACCTTTGGGGTGCTTGTGTCTTGCTGATTTTCAATTTTCCCACTTTATCCCCCCATGCGTGGAAGTGCCCTATGCTCTCTAAGCTGTGTTTTTTAGATGTTTCAGGACACACCGTACACTTCTCCAGAGTGGCTGTTGGCAATTTACATCCCGCCCATCAGTGTAGCAAGGCTCCCATTTCTCCATGGCCTGTCCTCCATTTCTGGTTTTGACACTTTTTTCAGCATGGCCCTTTTGACCGATGGGAAGCGAGACTTCTTTGTAGCGCTGATTTGCCTTTCCAGGTTGCTTGGTTGGCCAAAAAGGGCGTATGCGTTTTTTCCTGAATATATTCAGGAAAAAACGCATACGCCCTTTTTGGCCAAGGGCATCATTGTCAACGTTTTGCCGCTTTTCATGTGCTTTAAAGGCGATTCGAATCTACCTCCTGAAATCGGTTTCCTGCAATTCTGCCTTGATTTCAAATCCTCTTCTTTGCCTTCCCTCAATATATTTGTGGACGAGAGTTATCATTTATAACTCTGCAGGTTTGTGAATTGCAGTGCCCTGAAGCTCCATTTTACAAGTCGCTTTTTTGGGAGCCGGCCGCAAAAGCGCAGGATGGCTTCAGGCCCTGTTCTGGTTCCGGGGGGCAGGCTGAGCCTGTGGTTAATTCTTCTTCCTGATGGGAAAATAGAGTGACCTGTGCCTGTCCCAACACCAAGAGCTAGTCTCTCATTGGTTCCCCATCTTCCCGTTCATCCTCAGGACAAATTGCAACCTGTACGGAACAGGAGGTTAAAGGTGCTGATGCTCCAAGTAGGGAGATTGCTAGTAAAGTGGCTGGAATGGCGAACCCGAGCACAAGGAGATGAGAAATGAGGTGCGTTTTAGAAACCTTTCCCCATCACACGCTGTACCATCTTCTGGGTTTCTCATGCATGTTTTCGATGTAGGAAGATGCCCTTGAACCTGGAGATTTGGGACCCATGCGATGGGTAGCACGCAGTATTACTTTAAAGGGTCTGCGTTTGCTCACCCAACCTCACCAAACCTCTCAGCCCCAAGAGTGTCCACCCTTATGTCTCATCCAGCTGTGGGTCTAGATATGTTCAATCCAGGTTGCATCACAGCCCCTGAACGAATTGTGTAAGAATTTCTCTCTCTTTCCCTGTCTTTGTTTCATGGGTTTTTAAAAGTAATTTATTTTTATAATGGGGTTTAGCTGCTTTTCACGGCTGTGTTTATGCCGCTTTACATCCATTTGACACACTAACAGAGAGATATCAATACATAGGTTTTAAGATTATTACTAGTCAGATATATTCTTGTGCGGTGAATCGGGCGTGTTGAGTCCAGTTCTCTGAGCAAGGAGTAGGTCTTGTCTATTCCATATTGGGTTTATGGAACGGTATCTGAGCTAATTTGAAACTCTTGTTTTATGTATCACCCCACCTCACCTTTCCCGTTAAGCAGCCATAGTGTGTTTTCTGCATGTGTGACTCTGTTCTGTTTTGTAATTCAGTTCAAGTGTAACGGTTTTTACATTCCCTCTATAAGTGACACCTTATGAGAAGTGTCCTTTTCTGTGTGACTTATTTCACTTAGAATCGTCTTACCTAAATCCACTCATCATGCTGCTACTAGCATTATGACATTGATTTCATGGCTGAGTGATATTCCATTGTACATAAGGACCACAACTTTTTTATCCATTTTTTGCTTTCCTGGGATATTTAAGGTGGAAGGAAGTGGAGGTCCTTGTCAACAGAGCAGCCCTAACCTTTGGGGTGCTTGTGTCTTGCTGATTTTCAATTTTCCCACTTTATCCCCCCATGCGTGGAAGTGCCCTATGCTCTCTAAGCTGTGTTTTTTAGATGTTTCAGGACACACCGTACACTTCTCCAGAGTGGCTGTTGGCAATTTACATCCCACCCATCAGTGTAGCAAGGCTCCCATTTCTCCATGGCCTGTCCTGCATTTCTGGTTTTGACACTTTTTTCAGCATGGCCCTTTGGACCGATGGGAAGCGAGACTTCTTTGTAGCGCTGATTTGCCTTTCCAGGTTGCTTGGTTGGCCAAAAAGGGCGTATGCGTTTTTTCCTGAATATATTCAGGAAAAAACGCATTCGCCCTTTTTGGCCAAGGGCATCATTGTCAACGTTTTGCCGCTTTTCATGTGCTTTAAAGGCGATTCGAATCTACCTCCTGAAATCTGTTTCCTGCAATTCTGCCTTGATTTCAAATCCTCTTCTTTGCCTTCCCTCAATATATTTGTGGACGAGAGTTATCATTAATAACTCTGCAGGTTTGTGAATTGCAGTGCCCTGAAGCTCCATTTTACAAGTCGCTTTTTTGGGAGCCGGCCGCAAAAGCGCAGGATGGCTTCAGGCCCTGTTCTGGTTCCGGGGGGCAGGCTGAGCCTGTGGTTAATTCTTCCTGATGGGAAAATAGAGTGACCTGTGCCTGTCCCAACACCAAGAGCTAGTCTCTCATTGGTTCCCCGTCTTCCCGTTCATCCTCAGGACAAATTGCAACCTGTACGGAACAGGAGGTTAAAGGTGCTGATGCTCCAAGTAGGGAGATTGCTAGTAAAGTGGCTGGAATGGCGAACCCGAGCACAAGGAGATGAGAAATGAGGTGCGTTTTAGAAACCTTTCCCCATCACACGGTGTACCATCTTCTGGGTTTCTCATGCATGTTTTCGATGTAGGAAGATGCCCTTGAACCTGGAGATTTGGGACCCATGCGATGGGTAGCACGCAGTATTACTTTAAAGGGTCTGCGTTTGCTCACCCAACCTCACCGAACCTCTCAGCCCCAAGAGTGTCCACCCTTATGTCTCATCCAGCTGTGGGTCTAGATATGTTCAATCCAGGTTGCATCACAGCCCCTGAACGAATTGTGTAAGAATTTCTCTCTCTTTCCCTGTCTTTGTTTCATGGGTTTTTAAAAGTAATTTATTTTTATAATGGGGTTTAGCTGCTTTTCACGGCTGTGTTTAGGCCGCTTTACACCCACTTGACACACTAACAGAGAGATATCAATACATAGGTTTTAAGATTATTACTAGTCAGATATATTCTTGTGCGGTGAATCGGGCGTGTTGAGTCCAGTTCTCTGAGCAAGGAGTAGGTCTTGTCTATTCCATATTGGGTTTATGGAACGGTATCTGAGCTAATTTGAAACTCTTGTTTTATGTATCACCCCACCTCACCTTTCCCGTTAAGCAGCCATAGTGTGTTTTCTGCATGTGTGACTCTGTTCTGTTTTGTAATTCAGTTCAAGTGTAACGGTTTTTACATTCCCTCTATAAGTGACACCTTATGAGAAGTGTCCTTTTCTGTGTGACTTATTTCACTTAGAATCGTCTTACCTAAATCCACTCATCATGCTGCTACTAGCCTTATGACATTGATTTCATGGCTGAGTGACATTCCATTGTACATAAGGACCACAACTTTTTTATCCATTTTTCGCTTTCCTGGGATATTTAAGGTGGAAGGAAGTGGAGGTCCTTGTCAACAGAGCAGCCCTAAACTTTGGGGTGCTTGTGTCTTGCTGATTTTCAATTTTCCCACTTTATCCCCCCATGCGTGGAAGTGCCCTATGCTCTCTAAGCTGTGTTTTTTAGATGTTTCAGGACACACCGTACACTTCTCCAGAGTGGCTGTTGGCAATTTACATCCCGCCCATCAGTGTAGCAAGGCTCCCATTTCTCCATGGCCTGTCCTGCATTTCTGGTTTTGACACTTTTATCAGCATGGCCCTTTTGACCGATGGGAAGCGAGACTTCTTTGTAGCGCTGATTTGCCTTTCCAGGTTGCTTGGTTGGCCAAAAAGGGCGTATGCGTTTTCTCCTGAATATATTCAGGAAAAAACGCATACGCCCTTTTTGGCCAAGGGCATCATTGTCAACGTTTTGCCGCTTTTCATTTGCTTTAAAGGCGATTCGCATCTTCCTCCTGAAATCTGTTTCCTGCAATTCTGCCTTGATTTCAAATCCTCTTCTTTGCCTTCCCTCAATATATTTGTGGACGAGAGTTATCATTTATAACTCTGCAGGTTTGTGAATTGCAGTGCCCTGAAGCTCCATTTTACAAGTCGCTTTTTCGGGAGCCGGCCGCAAAAGCGCAGGATGGCTTCAGGCCCTGTTCTGGTTCCGGGGGGCAGGCTGAGCCTGTGGTTAATTCTTCTTCCTGATGGGAAAATAGAGTGACCTGTGCCTGTCCCAACACCAAGAGCTAGTCTCTCATTGGTTCCCCGTCTTCCCGTTCATCCTCAGGACAAATTGCAACCTGTACGGAACAGGAGGTTAAAGGTGCTGATGCTCCAAGTAGGGAGATTGCTAGTAAAGTGGCTGGAATGGCGAACCCGAGCACAAGGAGATGAGAAATGAGGTGCGTTTTAGAAACCTTTCCCCATCACACGGTGTACCATCTTCTGGGTTTCTCATGCATGTTTTCGATGTAGGAAGATGCCCTTGAACCTGGAGATTTGGGACCCATGCGATGGGTAGCACGCAGTATTACTTTAAAGGGTCTGCGTTTGCTCACCCAACCTCACCAAACCTCTCAGCCCCAAGAGTGTCCACCCTTATGTCTCATCCAGCTGTGGATCTAGATATGGTCAATCCAGGTTGCATCACAGCCCCTGAACGAATTGTGTAAGAATTTCTCTCTCTTTCCCTGTCTTTGTTTCATGGGTTTTTAAAAGTAATTTATTTTTATAATGGGGTTTAGCTGCTTTTCACGCCTGTGTTTATGCCGCTTTACACGCACTTGACCCACTAACAGAGAGATATCAATACATAGGTTTTAAGATTATTACTAGTCAGATATATTCTTGTGCGGTGAATCGGGCGTGTTGAGTCCAGTTCTCTGAGCAAGGATTAGGTCTTGTCTGTTACATATTGGGTTTATGGAACGGTATCTGAGCTAATTTGAAACTCTTGTTTTATGTATCACCCCACCTCACCTTTCCCGTTAAGCAGCCATAGTGTGTTTTCTGCATGTGTGACTCTGTTCTGTTTTGTAATTCAGTTCAAGTGTAACGGTTTTTACATTCCCTCTATAAGTGACACCTTATGAGAAGTGTCCTTTTCTGTGTGACTTATTTCACTTAGAATCGTCTTACCTAAATCCACTCATCATGCTGCTACTAGCCTTATGACATTGATTTCATGGCTGAGTGATATTCCATTGTACATAAGGAACACAACTTTTTTATCCATTTTTCGCTTTCTTGGGATATTTAAGGTGGAAGGAAGTGGAGGTCCTTGTCAACAGAGCAGCCCTAAACTTTGGTGTGCTTGTGTCTTTCTGATTTTCAATTTTCCCACTTTATCCCCCCATGCGTGGAAGTGCCCTATGCTCTCTAAGCTGTGTTTTTTAGATGTTTCAGGACACACCGTACACTTCTCCAGAGTGGCTGTTGGCAATTTACATCCCGCCCATCAGTGTAGCAAGGCTCCCATTTCTCCATGGCCTGCCCTGCATTTCTGGTTTTGACACTTTTTTCAGCATGGCCCTTTTGACCGATGGGAAGCGAGACTTCTTTGTAGCGCTGATTTGCCTTTCCAGGTTGCTTGGTTGGCCAAAAAGGGCGTATGCGTTTTTTCCTGAATATATTCAGGAAAAAACGCATACGCCCTTTTTGGCCAAGGGCATCATTGTCAACGTTTTGCCGCTTTTCATGTGCTTTAAAGGCGATTCGAATCTACCTCCTGAAATCTGTTTCCTGCAATTCTGCCTTGATTTCAAATCGTCTTCTTTGCCTTCCCTCAATATATTTGTGGACGAGAGTTATCATTTATAACTCTGCAGGTTTGTGAATTGCAGTGCCCTGAAGCTCCATTTTACAAGTCGCTTTTTCGGGAGCCGGCCGCAAAAGCGCAGGATGGCTTCAGGCCCTGTTCTGGTTCCGGGGGGCAGGCTGAGCCTGTGGTTAATTCTTCTTCCTGATGGGAAAATAGAGTGACCTGTGCCTGTCCCAACACCAAGAGCTAGTCTCTCATTGGTTCCCCGTCTTCCCGTTCATCCTCAGGACAAATTGCAACCTATACGGAGCAGGAGGTTAAAGGTGCTGATGCTCCAAGTAGGGAGATTGCTAGTAAAGTGGCTGGAATGGCGAACCCGAGCACAAGGAGATGAGAAATGAGGTGCGTTTTAGAAACCTTTCCCCATCACACGGTGTACCATCTTCTGGGTTTCTCATGCATGTTTTCGATGTAGGAAGATGCCCTTGAACCTGGAGATTTGGGACCCATGCGATGGGTAGCACGCAGTATTACTTTAAAGGGTCTGCGTTTGCTCACCCAACCTCACCAAACCTCTCAGCCCCAAGAGTGTCCACCCTTATGTCTCATCCAGCTGTGGATCTAGATATGGTCAATCCAGGTTGCATCACAGCCCCTGAACGAATTGTGTAAGAATTTCTCTCTCTTTCCCTGTCTTTGTTTCATGGGTTTTTAAAAGTAATTTATTTTTATAATGGGGTTTAGCTGCTTTTCACGCCTGTGTTTATGCCGCTTTACACGCACTTGACCCACTAACAGAGAGATATCAATACATAGGTTTTAAGATTATTACTAGTCAGATATATTCTTGTGCGGTGAATCGGGCGTGTTGAGTCCAGTTCTCTGAGCAAGGATTAGGTCTTGTCTATTACATATTGGGTTTATGGAACGGTATCTGAGCTAATTTGAAACTCTTGTTTTATGTATCACCCCACCTCACCTTTCCCGTTAAGCAGCCATAGTGTGTTTTCTGCATGTGTGACTCTGTTCTGTTTTGTAATTCAGTTCAAGTGTAACGGTTTTTACATTCCCTCTATAAGTGACACCTTATGAGAAGTGTCCTTTTCTGTGTGACTTATTTCACTTAGAATCGTCTTACCTAAATCCACTCATCATGCTGCTACTAGCCTTATGACATTGATTTCATGGCTGAGTGATATTCCATTGTACATAAGGAACACAACTTTTTTATCCATTTTTTGCTTTCTTGGGATATTTAAGGTGGAAGGAAGTGGAGGTCCTTGTCAACAGAGCAGCCCTAAACTTTGGTGTGCTTGTGTCTTTCTGATTTTCAATTTTCCCACTTTATCCCCCCATGCGTGGAAGTGCCCTATGCTCTCTAAGCTGTGTTTTTTAGATGTTTCAGGACACACCGTACACTTCTCCAGAGTGGCTGTTGGCAATTTACATCCCGCCCATCAGTGTAGCAAGGCTCCCATTTCTCCATGGCCTGCCCTGCATTTCTGGTTTTGACACTTTTTTCAGCATGGCCCTTTTGACCGATGGGAAGCGAGACTTCTTTGTAGCGCTGATTTGCCTTTCCAGGTTGCTTGGTTGGCCAAAAAGGGCGTATGCGTTTTTTCCTGAATATATTCAGGAAAAAACGCATACGCCCTTTTTGGCCAAGGGCATCATTGTCAACGTTTTGCCGCTTTTCATGTGCTTTAAAGGCGATTCGAATCTACCTCCTGAAATCTGTTTCCTGCAATTCTGCCTTGATTTCAAATCGTCTTCTTTGCCTTCCCTCAATATATTTGTGGACGAGAGTTATCATTTATAACTCTGCAGGTTTGTGAATTGCAGTGCCCTGAAGCTCCATTTTACAAGTCGCTTTTTCGGGAGCCGGCCGCAAAAGCGCAGGATGGCTTCAGGCCCTGTTCTGGTTCCGGGGGGCAGGCTGAGCCTGTGGTTAATTCTTCTTCCTGATGGGAAAATAGAGTGACCTGTGCCTGTCCCAACACCAAGAGCTAGTCTCTCATTGGTTCCCCGTCTTCCCGTTCATCCTCAGGACAAATTGCAACCTATACGGAGCAGGAGGTTAAAGGTGCTGATGCTCCAAGTAGGGAGATTGCTAGTAAAGTGGCTGGAATGGCGAACCCGAGCACAAGGAGATGAGAAATGAGGTGCGTTTTAGAAACCTTTCCCCATCACACGGTGTACCATCTTCTGGGTTTCTCATGCATGTTTTCGATGTAGGAAGATGCCCTTGAACCTGGAGATTTGGGACCCATGCGATGGGTAGCACGCACTATTACTTTAAAGGGTCTGCGTTTGCTCACCCAACCTCACCAAACCTCTCAGCCCCAAGAGTGTCCACCCTTATGTCTCATCCAGCTGTGGGTCTAGATATGGTCAATCCAGGTTGCATCACAGCCCCTGAACGAATTGTGTAAGAATTTCTCTCTCTTTCCCTGTCTTTGTTTCATGGGTTTTTAAAAGTAATTTATTTTTATAATGGGGTTTAGCTGCTTTTCACGGCTGTGTTTATGCCGCTTTACACCCACTTGACACACTAACAGAGAGATATCAATACATAGGTTTTAAGATTATTACTAGTCAGATATATTCTTGTGCGGTGAATCGGGCGTGTTGAGTCCAGTTCTCTGAGCAAGGAGTAGGTCTTGTCTATTACATATTGGGTTTATGGAACGGTATCTGAGCTAATTTGAAACTCTTGTTTTATGTATCACCCCACCTCACCTTTCCCGTTAAGCAGCCATAGTGTGTTTTCTGCATGTGTGACTCTGTTCTGTTTTGTAATTCAGTTCAAGTGTAACGGTTTTTACATTCCCTCTATAAGTGACACCTTATGAGAAGTGTCCTTTTCTGTGTGACTTATTTCACTTAGAATCGTCTTACCTAAATCCACTCATCATGCTGCTACTAGCCTTATGACATTGATTTCATGGCTGAGTGATATTCCATTGTACATAAGGACCACAATTTTTTTATCCATTTTTCGCTTTCTTGGGATATTTAAGGTGGAAGGAAGTGGAGGTCCTTGTCAACAGAGCAGCCCTAAACTTTGGGGTGCTTGTGTCTTTCTGATTTTCAATTTTCCCACTTTATCCCCCCATGCGTGGAAGTGCCCTATGCTCTCTAAGCTGTGTTTTTTAGATGTTTCAGGACACACCGTACACTTCTCCAGAGTGGCTGTTGGCAATTTACATCCCGCCCATCAGTGTAGCAAGGCTCCCATTTCTCCATGGCCTGCCCATGCATTTCTGGTTTTGACACTTTTTTCAGCATGGCCCTTTTGACCGATGGGAAGCGAGACTTCTTTGTAGCGCTGATTTACTTTTCCAGGTTGCTTGGTTGGCCAAAAAAGGGCGTATGCGTTTTTTCCTGAATATATTCAGGAAAAAACGCATACGCCCTTTTCGGCCAAGGGCATCATTGTCAACGTTTTGTCGCTTTTCATGTGCTTTAAAGGCGATTCGAATCTACCTCCTGAAATCTGTTTCCTGCAATTCTGCCTTGATTTCAAATCCTCTTCTTTGCCTTCCCTCAATATATTTGTGGACGAGAGTTATCATTTATAACTCTGCAGGTTTGTGAATTGCAGTGCCCTGAAGCTCCATTTTGCAAGTCGCTTTTTCGGGAGCCGGCCGCAAAAGCGCAGGATGGCTTCAGGCCCTGCTCTGGTTCCGGGGGGCAGGCTGAGTCTGTGGTTAATTCTTCTTCCTGATGGGAAAATAGAGTGACCTGTGCCTGTCCCAACACCAAGAGCTAGTCTCTCATTGGTTCCCCGTCTTCCCGTTCATCCTCAGGACAAATTGCAACCTGTACGGAACAGGAGGTTAAAGGTGCTGATGCTCCAAGTAGGGAGATTGCTAGTAAAGTGGCTGGAATGGCGAACCCGAGCACAAGGAGATGAGAAATGAGGTGCGTTTTAGAAACCTTTCCCCATCACATGCTGTACCATCTTCTGGGTTTCTCATGCATATTTTCGATGTAGGAAGATGCCCTTGAACCTGGAGATTTGGGACCCATGCGATGGGTAGCACGCAGTATTACTTTAAAGGGTCTGCGTTTGCTCACCCAACCTCACCAAACCTCTCAGCCCCAAGAGTGTCCACCCTTATGTCTCATCCAGCTGTGGGTCTAGATATGGTCAATCCAGGTTGCATCACAGCCCCTGAACCAATTGTGTAAGAATTTCTCTCTCTTTCCCTGTCTTTGTTTCATGGGTTTTTAAAAGTAATTTATTTTTATAATGGGGTTTAGCTACTTTTCACGGCTGTGTTTATGCCGCTTTACACCCACTTGACACACTAACAGAGAGATATCAATACATAGGTTTTAAGATTATTTCTAGTCAGGTATATTCTTGTGCGGTGAATCGGGCGTGTTGAGTCCAGTTCTCTGAGCAAGGAGTAGGTCTTGTCTATTACATATTGGGTTTATGGAACGGTATCTGAGCTAATTTGAAACTCTTGTTTTATGTATCACCCCACCTCACCTTTCCCGTTAAGCAGCCATAGTGTGTTTTCTGCATGTGTGACTCTGTTCTGTTTTGTAATTCAGTTCAAGTGTAACGGTTTTTACATTCCCTCTATAAGTGACACCTTATGAGAAGTGTCCTTTTCTGTGTGACTTATTTCACTTAGAATCGTCTTACCTAAATCCACTCATCATGCTGCTACTAGCCTTATGACATTGATTTCATGGCTGAGTGATATTCCATTGTACATAAGGACCACAATTTTTTTATCCATTTTTCGCTTTCTTGGGATATTTAAGGTGGAAGGAAGTGGAGGTCCTTGTCAACAGAGCAGCCCTAAACTTTGGGGTGCTTGTGTCTTTCTGATTTTCAATTTTCCCACTTTATCCCCCCATGCGTGGAAGTGCCCTATGCTCTCTAAGCTGTGTTTTTTAGATGTTTCAGGACACACCGTACACTTCTCCAGAGTGGCTGTTGGCAATTTACATCCCGCCCATCAGTGTAGCAAGGCTCCCATTTCTCCATGGCCTGCCCATGCATTTCTGGTTTTGACACTTTTTTCAGCATGGCCCTTTTGACCGATGGGAAGCGAGACTTCTTTGTAGCGCTGATTTACTTTTCCAGGTTGCTTGGTTGGCCAAAAAAGGGCGTATGCGTTTTTTCCTGAATATATTCAGGAAAAAACGCATACGCCCTTTTCGGCCAAGGGCATCATTGTCAACGTTTTGTCGCTTTTCATGTGCTTTAAAGGCGATTCGAATCTACCTCCTGAAATCTGTTTCCTGCAATTCTGCCTTGATTTCAAATCCTCTTCTTTGCCTTCCCTCAATATATTTGTGGACGAGAGTTATCATTTATAACTCTGCAGGTTTGTGAATTGCAGTGCCCTGAAGCTCCATTTTGCAAGTCGCTTTTTCGGGAGCCGGCCGCAAAAGCGCAGGATGGCTTCAGGCCCTGCTCTGGTTCCGGGGGGCAGGCTGAGTCTGTGGTTAATTCTTCTTCCTGATGGGAAAATAGAGTGACCTGTGCCTGTCCCAACACCAAGAGCTAGTCTCTCATTGGTTCCCCGTCTTCCCGTTCATCCTCAGGACAAATTGCAACCTGTACGGAACAGGAGGATAAAGGTGCTGATGCTCCAAGTAGGGAGATTGCTAGTAAAGTGGCTGGAATGGCGAACCCGAGCACAAGGAGATGAGAAATGAGGTGCGTTTTAGAAACCTTTCCCCATCACATGCTGTACCATCTTCTGGGTTTCTCATGCATATTTTCGATGTAGGAAGATGCCCTTGAACCTGGAGATTTGGGACCCATGCGATGGGTAGCACGCAGTATTACTTTAAAGGGTCTGCGTTTGCTCACCCAACCTCACCAAACCTCTCAGCCCCAAGAGTGTCCACCCTTATGTCTCATCCAGCTGTGGGTCTAGATATGGTCAATCCAGGTTGCATCACAGCCCCTGAACCAATTGTGTAAGAATTTCTCTCTCTTTCCCTGTCTTTGTTTCATGGGTTTTTAAAAGTAATTTATTTTTATAATGGGGTTTAGCTACTTTTCACGGCTGTGTTTATGCCGCTTTACACCCACTTGACACACTAACAGAGAGATATCAATACATAGGTTTTAAGATTATTTCTAGTCAGGTATATTCTTGTGCGGTGAATCGGGCGTGTTGAGTCCAGTTCTCTGAGCAAGGAGTAGGTCTTGTCTATTACATATTGGGTTTATGGAACGGTATCTGAGCTAATTTGAAACTCTTGTTTTATGTATCACCCCACCTCACCTTTCCCGTTAAGCAGCCATAGTGTGTTTTCTGCATGTGTGACTCTGTTCTGTTTTGTAATTCAGTTCAAGTGTAACGGTTTTTACATTCCCTCTATAAGTGACACCTTATGAGAAGTGTCCTTTTCTGTGTGACTTATTTCACTTAGAATCGTCTTACCTAAATCCACTCATCATGCTGCTACTAGCCTTATGACATTGATTTCATGGCTGAGTGATATTTCATTGTACATAAGGACCACAACTTTTTTATCCATTTTTCGCTTTCCTGGGATATTTAGGGTGGAAGGAAGTGGAGGTCCTTGTCAACAGAGCAGACCTAAACTTTGGTGTGCTTGTGTCTTGCTGATTTTCAATTTTCCCACTTTATCCCCCCATGCGTGGAAGTGCCCTATGCTCTCTAAGCTGTGTTTTTTAGATGTTTCAGGACACACCGTACACTTCTCCAGAGTGGCTGTTGGCAATTTACATCCCGCCCATCAGTGTAGCAAGGCTCCCATTTCTCCATGGCCTGCCCTGCATTTCTGGTTTTGACACTTTTTTCAGCATGGCCCTTTTGACCGATGGGAAGCGAGACTTCTTTGTAGCGCTGATTTGCCTTTCCAGGTTGCTTGGTTGGCCAAAAAGGGCGTATGCGTTTTTTCCTGAATATATTCAGGAAAAAACGCATACGCCCTTTTTGGCCAAGGGCATCATTGTCAACGTTTTGCCGCTTTTCATGTGCTTTAAAGGCGATTCGAATCTACCTCCTGAAATCTGTTTCCTGCAATTATGCCTTGATTTCAAATCGTCTTCTTTGCCTTCCCTCAATATATTTGTGGACGAGAGTTATCATTTATAACTCTGCAGGTTTGTGAATTGCAGTGCCCTGAAGCTCCATTTTGCAAGTCGCTTTTTCGGGAGCTGGCCGCAAAAGCGCAGGATGGCTTCAGGCCCTGCTCTGGTTCCGGGGGGCAGGCTGAGTCTGTGGTTAATTCTTCTTCCTGATGGGAAAATAGAGTGACCTGTGCCTGTCCCAACACCAAGAGCTAGTCTCTCATTGGTTCCCCGTCTTCCCGTTCATCCTCAGGACAAATTGCAACCTGTACGGAACAGGAGGTTAAAGGTGCTGATGCTCCAAGTAGGGAGATTGCTAGTAAAGTGGCTGGAATGGCGAACCCGAGCACAAGGAGATGAGAAATGAGGTGCGTTTTAGAAACCTTTCCCCATCACACGCTGTACCATCTTCTGGGTTTCTCATGCATGTTTTCGATGTAGGAAGATGCCCTTGAACCTGGAGATTTGGGACCCATGCGATGGGTAGCACGCAGTATTACTTTAAAGGGTCTGCGTTTGCTCACCCAACCTCACCAAACCTCTCAGCCCCAAGAGTGTCCACCCTTATGTCTCATCCAGCTGTGGGTCTAGATATGGTCAATCCAGGTTGCATCACAGCCCCTGAACGAATTGTGTAAGAATTTCTCTCTCTTTCCCTGTCTTTGTTTCATGGGTTTTTAAAAGTAATTTATTTTTATAATGGGGTTTAGCTGCTTTTCACGGCTGTGTTTATGCCGCTTTACACCCACTTGACACACTAACAGAGAGATATCAATACATAGGTTTTAAGATTATTACTAGTCAGATATATTCTTGTGCGGTGAATCGGGCGTGTTGAGTCCAGTTCTCTGAGCAAGGAGTAGGTCTTGTCTATTCCATATTGGGTTTATGGAACGGTATCTGAGCTAATTTGAAACTCTTGTTTTATGTATCACCCCACCTCACCTTTCCCGTTAAGCAGCCATAGTGGGTTTTCTGCATGTGTGACTCTGTTCTGTTTTGTAATTCAGTTCAAGTGTAACGGTTTTTACATTCCCTCTATAAGTGACACCTTATGAGAAGTGTCCTTTTCTGTGTGACTTATTTCACTTAGAATCGTCTTACCTAAATCCACTCATCATGCTGCTACTAGCCTTATGACATTGATTTCATGGCTGAGTGATATTCCATTGTACATAAGGACCACAACTTTTTTATCCATTTTTCGCTTTCCTGGGATATTTAAGGTGGAAGGAAGTGGAGGTCCTTGTCAACAGAGCAGCCCTAAACTTTGGGGTGCTTGTGTCTTGCTGATTTTCAATTTTCCCACTTTATCCCCCCATGCGTGGAAGTGCCCTATGCTCTCTAAGCTGTGTTTTTTAGATGTTTCCGGACACACCGTACACTTCTCCAGAGTGGCTGTTGGCAATTTACATCCCGCCCATCAGTGTAGCAAGGCTCCCATTTCTCCATGGCCTGCCCTGCATTTCTGGTTTTGACACTTTTTTCAGCATGGCCCTTTTGACCGATGGGAAGCGAGACTTCTTTGTAGCGCTGATTTGCCTTTCCAGGTTGCTTGGTTGGCCAAAAAGGGCGTATGCGTTTTTTCCTGAATATATTCAGGAAAAAACGCATACGCCCTTTTTGGCCAAGGGCATCATTGTCAACGTTTTGCCGCTTTTCATGTGCTTTAAAGGCGATTCGAATCTACCTCCTGAAATCTGTTTCCTGCAATTCTGCCTTGATTTCAAATCCTCTTCTTTGCCTTCCCTCAATATATTTGTGGACGAGAGTTATCATTTATAACTCTGCAGGTTTGTGAATTGCAGTGCCCTGAAACTCCATTTTACAAGACGGTTTTTCGGGAGCCGGCCGCAAAAGCGCAGGATGGCTTCAGGCCCTGTTCTGGTTCAGGGGGGCAGGCTGAGCCTTTGGTTAATTCTTCTTCCTGATGGGAAAATAGAGTGACCTGTGCCTGTCCCAACACCAAGAGCTAGTCTCTCATTGGTTCCCCGTCTTCCCGTTCATCCTCAGGACAAATTGCAACCTGTACGGAACAGGAGGTTAAAGGTGCTGATGCTCCAAGTAGGGAGATTGCTAGTAAAGTGGCTGGAATGGCGAACCCGAGCACAAGGAGATGAGAAATGAGGTGCGTTTTAGAAACCTTTCCCCATCACACGGTGTACAAACTTCTGGGTTTCTCATGCATGTTTTCGATGTAGGAAGATGCCCTTGAACCTGGAGATTTGGGACCCATGCGATGGGTAGCACGCAGTATTACTTTAAAGGGTCTGCGTTTGCTCACCCAACCTCACCAAACCTCTCAGCCCCAAGAGTGTCCACCCTTATGTGTCATCCAGCTGTGGGTCTAGATATGTTCAATCCAGGTTGCATCACAGCTCCTGAACGAATTGTGTAAGAATTTCTCTCTCTTTCCCTGTCTTTGTTTCATGGGTTTTTAAAAGTAATTTATTTTTATAATGGGGTTTAGCTGCTTTTCACGGCTGTGTTTATGCCGCTTTACACCCACTTGACACACTAACAGAGAGATATCAATACATAGGTTTTAAGATTATTACTAGTCAGATATATTCTTGTGCGGTGAATCGGGCGTGTTGAGTCCAGTTCTCTGAGCAAGGAGTAGGTCTTGTCTATTACATATTGGGTTTATGGAATGGTATCTGAGCTAATTTGAAACTCTTGTTTTATGTATCACCCCACGTCACCTTTCCCGTTAAGCAGCCATAGTGTGTTTTCTGCATGTGTGACTCTGTTCTGTTTTGTAATTCAGTTCAAGTGTAACGGTTTTTACATTCCCTCTATAAGTGACACCTTATGAGAAGTGTCCTTTTCTGTGTGACTTATTTCACTTAGAATCGTCTTACCTAAATCCACTCATCATGCTGCTACTAGCCTTATGACATTGATTTCATGGCTGAGTGATATTCCATTGTACATAAGGACCACAACTTTTTTATCCATTTTTCGCTTTCCTGGGATATTTAAGGTGGAAGGAAGTGGAGGTCCTTGTCAACAGAGCAGCCCTAAACTTTGGGGTGCTTGTGTCTTGCTGATTTTCAATTTTCCCCCTTTATACCCCCATGCGTGGAAGTGCCCTATGCTCTCTAAGCTGTGTTTTTTAGATGTTTCCGGACACACCGTACACTTCTCCAGAGTGGCTGTTGGCAATTTACATCCCGCCCATCAGTGTAGCAAGGCTCCCATTTCTCCATGGCCTGCCCTGCATTTCTGGTTTTGACACTTTTTTCAGCATGGCCCTTTTGACCGATGGGAAGCGAGACTTCTTTGTAGCGCTGATTTGCCTTTCCAGGTTGCTTGGTTGGCCAAAAAGGGCGTATGCGTTTTTTCCTGAATATATTCAGGAAAAAACGCATACGCCCTTTTTGGCCAAGGGCATCATTGTCAACGTTTTGCCGCTTTTCATGTGCTTTAAAGGCGATTCGAATCTACCTCCTGAAATCTGTTTCCTGCAATTCTGCCTTGATTTCAAATCGTCTTCTTTGCCTTCCCTCAATATATTTGTGGACGAGAGTTATCATTTATAACTCTGCAGGTTTGTGAATTGCAGTGCCCTGAAGCTCCATTTTACAAGTCGCTTTTTCGGGAGCCGGCCGCAAAAGCGCAGGATGGCTTCAGGCCCTGTTCTGGTTCCGGGGGGCAGGCTGAGCCTGTGGTTAATTCTTCTTCCTGATGGGAAAATAGAGTGACCTGTGCCTGTCCCAACACCAAGAGCTAGTCTCTCATTGGTTCCCCGTCTTCCCGTTCATCCTCAGGACAAATTGCAACCTATACGGAGCAGGAGGTTAAAGGTGCTGATGCTCCAAGTAGGGAGATTGCTAGTAAAGTGGCTGGAATGGCGAACCCGAGCACAAGGAGATGAGAAATGAGGTGCGTTTTAGAAACCTTTCCCCATCACACGGTGTACCATCTTCTGGGTTTCTCATGCATGTTTTCGATGTAGGAAGATGCCCTTGAACCTGGAGATTTGGGACCCATGCGATGGGTAGCACGCACTATTACTTTAAAGGGTCTGCGTTTGCTCACCCAACCTCACCAAACCTCTCAGCCCCAAGAGTGTCCACCCTTATGTCTCATCCAGCTGTGGGTCTAGATATGGTCAATCCAGGTTGCATCACAGCCCCTGAACGAATTGTGTAAGAATTTCTCTCTCTTTCCCTGTCTTTGTTTCATGGGTTTTTAAAAGTAATTTATTTTTATAATGGGGTTTAGCTGCTTTTCACGGCTGTGTTTATGCCGCTTTACACCCACTTGACACACTAACAGAGAGATATCAATACATACGTTTTAAGATTATTACTAGTCAGATATATTCTTGTGCGGTGAATCGGGCGTGTTGAGTCCAGTTCTCTGAGCAAGGAGTAGGTCTTGTCTATTACATATTGGGTTTATGGAACGGTATCTGAGCTAATTTGAAACTCTTGTTTTATGTATCACCCCACCTCACCTTTCCCGTTAAGCAGCCATAGTGTGTTTTCTGCATGTGTGACTCTGTTCTGTTTTGTAATTCAGTTCAAGTGTAACGGTTTTTACATTCCCTCTATAAGTGACACCTTATGAGAAGTGTCCTTTTCTGTGTGACTTATTTCACTTAGAATCGTCTTACCTAAATCCACTCATCATGCTGCTACTAGCCTTATGACATTGATTTCATGGCTGAGTGATATTCCATTGTACATAAGGACCACAACTTTTTTATCCATTTTTCGCTTTCTTGGGATATTTAAGGTGGAAGGAAGTGGAGGTCCTTGTCAACAGAGCAGCCCTAAACTTTGGGGTGCTTGTGTCTTTCTGATTTTCAATTTTCCCACTTTATCCCCCCATGCGTGGAAGTGCCCTATGCTCTCTAAGCTGTGTTTTTTAGATGTTTCAGGACACACCGTACACTTCTCCAGAGTGGCTGTTGGCAATTTACATCCCGCCCATCAGTGTAGCAAGGCTCCCATTTCTCCATGGCCTGCCCATGCATTTCTGGTTTTGACACTTTTTTCAGCATGGCCCTTTTGACCGATGGGAAGCGAGACTTCTTTGTAGCGCTGATTTACTTTTCCAGGTTGCTTGGTTGGCCAAAAAAGGGCGTATGCGTTTTTTCCTGAATATATTCAGGAAAAAACGCATACGCCCTTTTTGGCCAAGGGCATCATTGTCAACGTTTTGTCGCTTTTCATGTGCTTTAAAGGCGATTCGAATCTACCTCCTGAAATCTGTTTCCTGCAATTCTGCCTTGATTTCAAATCCTCTTCTTTGCCTTCCCTCAATATATTTGTGGACGAGAGTTATCATTTATAACTCTGCAGGTTTGTGAATTGCAGTGCCCTGAAGCTCCATTTTGCAAGTCGCTTTTTCGGGAGCCGGCCGCAAAAGCGCAGGATGGCTTCAGGCCCTGCTCTGGTTCCGGGGGGCAGGCTGAGTCTGTGGTTAATTCTTCTTCCTGATGGGAAAATAGAGTGACCTGTGCCTGTCCCAACACCAAGAGCTAGTCTCTCATTGGTTCCCCGTCTTCCCGTTCATCCTCAGGACAAATTGCAACCTGTACGGAACAGGAGGTTAAAGGTGCTGATGCTCCAAGTAGGGAGATTGCTAGTAAAGTGGCTGGAATGGCGAACCCGAGCACAAGGAGATGAGAAATGAGGTGCGTTTTAGAAACCTTTCCCCATCACATGCTGTACCATCTTCTGGGTTTCTCATGCATATTTTCGATGTAGGAAGATGCCCTTGAACCTGGAGATTTGGGACCCATGCGATGGGTAGCACGCAGTATTACTTTAAAGGGTCTGCGTTTGCTCACCCAACCTCACCAAACCTCTCAGCCCCAAGAGTGTCCACCCTTATGTCTCATCCAGCTGTGGGTCTAGATATGGTCAATCCAGGTTGCATCACAGCCCCTGAACCAATTGTGTAAGAATTTCTCTCTCTTTCCCTGTCTTTGTTTCATGGGTTTTTAAAAGTAATTTATTTTTATAATGGGGTTTAGCTACTTTTCACGGCTGTGTTTATGCCGCTTTACACCCACTTGACACACTAACAGAGAGATATCAATACATAGGTTTTAAGATTATTTCTAGTCAGGTATATTCTTGTGCGGTGAATCGGGCGTGTTGAGTCCAGTTCTCTGAGCAAGGAGTAGGTCTTGTCTATTACATATTGGGTTTATGGAACGGTATCTGAGCTAATTTGAAACTCTTGTTTTATGTATCACCCCACCTCACCTTTCCCGTTAAGCAGCCATAGTGTGTTTTCTGCATGTGTGACTCTGTTCTGTTTTGTAATTCAGTTCAAGTGTAACGGTTTTTACATTCCCTCTATAAGTGACACCTTATGAGAAGTGTCCTTTTCTGTGTGACTTATTTCACTTAGAATCGTCTTACCTAAATCCACTCATCATGCTGCTACTAGCCTTATGACATTGATTTCATGGCTGAGTGATATTTCATTGTACATAAGGACCACAACTTTTTTATCCATTTTTCGCTTTCCTGGGATATTTAGGGTGGAAGGAAGTGGAGGTCCTTGTCAACAGAGCAGACCTAAACTTTGGTGTGCTTGTGTCTTGCTGATTTTCAATTTTCCCACTTTATCCCCCCATGCGTGGAAGTGCCCTATGCTCTCTAAGCTGTGTTTTTTAGATGTTTCAGGACACACCGTACACTTCTCCAGAGTGGCTGTTGGCAATTTACATCCCGCCCATCAGTGTAGCAAGGCTCCCATTTCTCCATGGCCTGCCCTGCATTTCTGGTTTTGACACTTTTTTCAGCATGGCCCTTTTGACCGATGGGAAGCGAGACTTCTTTGTAGCGCTGATTTGCCTTTCCAGGTTGCTTGGTTGGCCAAAAAGGGCGTATGCGTTTTTTCCTGAATATATTCAGGAAAAAACGCATACGCCCTTTTTGGCCAAGGGCATCATTGTCAACGTTTTGCCGCTTTTCATGTGCTTTAAAGGCGATTCGAATCTACCTCCTGAAATCTGTTTCCTGCAATTCTGCCTTGATTTCAAATCGTCTTCTTTGCCTTCCCTCAATATATTTGTGGACGAGAGTTATCATTTATAACTCTGCAGGTTTGTGAATTGCAGTGCCCTGAAGCTCCATTTTGCAAGTCGCTTTTTCGGGAGCTGGCCGCAAAAGCGCAGGATGGCTTCAGGCCCTGCTCTGGTTCCGGGGGGCAGGCTGAGTCTGTGGTTAATTCTTCTTCCTGATGGGAAAATAGAGTGACCTGTGCCTGTCCCAACACCAAGAGCTAGTCTCTCATTGGTTCCCCGTCTTCCCGTTCATCCTCAGGACAAATTGCAACCTGTACGGAACAGGAGGTTAAAGGTGCTGATGCTCCAAGTAGGGAGATTGCTAGTAAAGTGGCTGGAATGGCGAACCCGAGCACAAGGAGATGAGAAATGAGGTGCGTTTTAGAAACCTTTCCCCATCACACGCTGTACCATCTTCTGGGTTTCTCATGCATGTTTTCGATGTAGGAAGATGCCCTTGAACCTGGAGATTTGGGACCCATGCGATGGGTAGCACACAGTATTACTTTAAAGGGTCTGCGTTTGCTCACCCAACCTCACCAAACCTCTCAGCCCCAAGAGTGTCCACCCTTATGTCTCATCCAGCTGTGGGTCTAGATATGGTCAATCCAGGTTGCATCACAGCCCCTGAACGAATTGTGTAAGAATTTCTCTCTCTTTCCCTGTCTTTGTTTCATGGGTTTTTAAAAGTAATTTATTTTTATAATGGGGTTTAGCTGCTTTTCACGGCTGTGTTTATGCCGCTTTACACCCACTTGACACACTAACAGAGAGATATCAATACATAGGTTTTAAGATTATTACTAGTCAGATATATTCTTGTGCGGTGAATCGGGCGTGTTGAGTCCAGTTCTCTGAGCAAGGAGTAGGTCTTGTCTATTCCATATTGGGTTTATGGAACGGTATCTGAGCTAATTTGAAACTCTTGTTTTATGTATCACCCCACCTCACCTTTCCCGTTAAGCAGCCATAGTGGGTTTTCTGCATGTGTGACTCTGTTCTGTTTTGTAATTCAGTTCAAGTGTAACGGTTTTTACATTCCCTCTATAAGTGACACCTTATGAGAAGTGTCCTTTTCTGTGTGACTTATTTCACTTAGAATCGTCTTACCTAAATCCACTCATCATGCTGCTACTAGCCTTATGACATTGATTTCATGGCTGAGTGATATTCCATTGTACATAAGGACCACAACTTTTTTATCCATTTTTCGCTTTCCTGGGATATTTAAGGTGGAAGGAAGTGGAGGTCCTTGTCAACAGAGCAGCCCTAAACTTTGGGGTGCTTGTGTCTTGCTGATTTTCAATTTTCCCACTTTATCCCCCCATGCGTGGAAGTGCCCTATGCTCTCTAAGCTGTGTTTTTTAGATGTTTCCGGACACACCGTACACTTCTCCAGAGTGGCTGTTGGCAATTTACATCCCGCCCATCAGTGTAGCAAGGCTCCCATTTCTCCATGGCCTGCCCTGCATTTCTGGTTTTGACACTTTTTTCAGCATGGCCCTTTTGACCGATGGGAAGCGAGACTTCTTTGTAGCGCTGATTTGCCTTTCCAGGTTGCTTGGTTGGCCAAAAAGGGCGTATGCGTTTTTTCCTGAATATATTCAGGAAAAAACGCATACGCCCTTTTTGGCCAAGGGCATCATTGTCAACGTTTTGCCGCTTTTCATGTGCTTTAAAGGCGATTCGAATCTACCTCCTGAAATCTGTTTCCTGCAATTCTGCCTTGATTTCAAATCCTCTTCTTTGCCTTCCCTCAATATATTTGTGGACGAGAGTTATCATTTATAACTCTGCAGGTTTGTGAATTGCAGTGCCCTGAAACTCCATTTTACAAGACGGTTTTTCGGGAGCCGGCCGCAAAAGCGCAGGATGGCTTCAGGCCCTGTTCTGGTTCAGGGGGGCAGGCTGAGCCTTTGGTTAATTCTTCTTCCTGATGGGAAAATAGAGTGACCTGTGCCTGTCCCAACACCAAGAGCTAGTCTCTCATTGGTTCCCCGTCTTCCCGTTCATCCTCAGGACAAATTGCAACCTGTACGGAACAGGAGGTTAAAGGTGCTGATGCTCCAAGTAGGGAGATTGCTAGTAAAGTGGCTGGAATGGCGAACCCGAGCACAAGGAGATGAGAAATGAGGTGCGTTTTAGAAACCTTTCCCCATCACACGGTGTACCATCTTCTGGGTTTCTCATGCATGTTTTCGATGTAGGAAGATGCCCTTGAACCTGGAGATTTGGGACCCATGCGATGGGTAGCACGCAGTATTACTTTAAATGGTCTGCGTTTGCTCACCCAACCTCACCAAACCTCTCAGCCCCAAGAGTGTCCACCCTTATGTGTCATCCAGCTGTGGGTCTAGATATGTTCAATCCAGGTTGCATCACAGCTCCTGAACGAATTGTGTAAGAATTTCTCTCTCTTTCCCTGTCTTTGTTTCATGGGTTTTTAAAAGTAATTTATTTTTATAATGGGGTTTAGCTGCTTTTCACGGCTGTGTTTATGCCGCTTTACACCCACTTGACACACTAACAGAGAGATATCAATACATAGGTTTTAAGATTATTACTAGTCAGATATATTCTTGTGCGGTGAATCGGGCGTGTTGAGTCCAGTTCTCTGAGCAAGGAGTAGGTCTTGTCTATTACATATTGGGTTTATGGAATGGTATCTGAGCTAATTTGAAACTCTTGTTTTATGTATCACCCCACCTCACCTTTCCCGTTAAGCAGCCATAGTGTGTTTTCTGCATGTGTGACTCTGTTCTGTTTTGTAATTCAGTTCAAGTGTAACGGTTTTTACATTCCCTCTATAAGTGACACCTTATGAGAAGTGTCCTTTTCTGTGTGACTTATTTCACTTAGAATCGTCTTACCTAAATCCACTCATCATGCTGCTACTAGCCTTATGACATTGATTTCATGGCTGAGTGATATTCCATTGTACATAAGGACCACAACTTTTTTATCCATTTTTCGCTTTCCTGGGATATTTAAGGTGGAAGGAAGTGGAGGTCCTTGTCAACAGAGCAGCCCTAAACTTTGGGGTGCTTGTGTCTTGCTGATTTTCAATTTTCCCACTTTATACCCCCATGCGTGGAAGTGCCCTATGCTCTCTAAGCTGTGTTTTTTAGATGTTTCCGGACACACCGTACACTTCTCCAGAGTGGCTGTTGGCAATTTACATCCCGCCCATCAGTGTAGCAAGGCTCCCATTTCTCCATGGCCTGCCCTGCATTTCTGGTTTTGACACTTTTTTCAGCATGGCCCTTTTGACCGATGGGAAGTGAGACTTCTTTGTAGCGCTGATTTGCCTTTCCAGGTTGCTTGGTTGGCCAAAAAGGGCGTATGCGTTTTTTCCTGAATATATTCAGGAAAAAACGCGTATGCCCTTTTTGGCCAAGGGCATCATTGTCAACGTTTTGCCGCTTCTCATGTGCTTTAAAGGCGATTCGAATCTACCTCCTGAAATCTGTTTCCTGCAATTCTGCCTTGATTTCAAATCCTCTTCTTTGCCTTCCCTCAATATATTTGTGGACGAGAGTTATCATTTATAACTCTGCAGGTTTGTGAATTGCAGTGCCCTGAAGCTCCATTTTGCAAGTCGCTTTTCGGGAGCCGGCCGCAAAAGCGCAGGATGGCTTCAGGCCCTGCTCTGGTTCCGGGGGGCAGGCTGAGTCTGTGGTTAATTCTTCTTCCTGATGGGAAAATAGAGTGACCTGTGCCTGTCCCAACACCAAGAGCTAGTCTCTCATTGGTTCCCCGTCTTCCCGTTCATCCTCAGGACAAACTGCAACCTGTACGGAACAGGAGGTTAAAGGTGCTGATGCTCCAAGTAGGGAGATTGCTAGTAAAGTGGCTGGAATGGCGAACCCGAGCACAAGGAGATGAGAAATGAGGTGCGTTTTAGAAACCTTTCCCCATCACACGCTGTACCATCTTCTGGGTTTCTCATGCATGTTTTCGATGTAGGAAGATGCCCTTGAACCTGGAGATTTGGGACCCATGCGATGGGTAGCACGCAGTATTACTTTAAAGGGTCTGCGTTTGCTCACCCAACCTCACCAAACCTCTCAGCCCCAAGAGTGTCCACCCTTATGTCTCATCCAGCTGTGGGTCTAGATATGGTCAATCCAGGTTGCATCACAGCCCCTGAACGAATTGTGTAAGAATTTCTCTCTCTTTCCCTGTCTTTGTTTCATGGGTTTTTAAAAGTAATTTATTTTTATAATGGGGTTTAGCTGCTTTTCACGGCTGTGTTTATGCCGCTTTACACCCACTTGACACACTAACAGAGAGATATCAATACATAGGTTTTAAGATTATTACTAGTCAGATATATTCTTGTGCGGTGAATCGGGCGTGTTGAGTCCAGTTCTCTGAGCAAGGAGTAGGTCTTGTCTGTTACATATTGGGTTTAGGGAACGGTATCTGAGCTAATTTGAAACTCTTGTTTTATGTATCACCCCACCTCACCTTTCCCGTTAAGCAGCCATAGTGGGTTTTCTGCATGTGTGACTCTGTTCTGTTTTGTAATTCAGTTCAAGTGTAACGGTTTTTACATTCCCTCTATAAGTGACACCTTATGAGAAGTGTCCTTTTCTGTGTGACTTATTTCACTTAGAATCGTCTTACCTAAATCCACTCATCATGCTGCTACTAGCCTTATGACATTGATTTCATGGCTGAGTGATATTCCATTGTACATAAGGACCACAACTTTTTTATCCATTTTTCGCTTTCCTGGGATATTTAAGGTGGAAGGAAGTGGAGGTCCTTGTCAACAGAGCAGCCCTAAACTTTGGGGTGCTTGTGTCTTGCTGATTTTCAATTTTCCCACTTTATCCCCCCATGCGTGGAAGTGCCCTATGCTCTCTAAGCTGTGTTTTTTAGATGTTTCAGGACACACCGTACACTTCTCCAGAGTGGCTGTTGGCAATTTACATCCCGCCCATCAGTGTAGCAAGGCTCCCATTTCTCCATGGCCTGCCCTGCATTTCTGGTTTTGACACTTTTTTCAGCATGGCCCTTTTGACCGATGGGAAGCGAGACTTCTTTGTAGCGCTGATTTGCCTTTCCAGGTTGCTTGGTTGGCCAAAAAGGGCGTATGCGTTTTTTCCTGAATATATTCAGGAAAAAACGCATACGCCCTTTTTGGCCAAGGGCATCATTGTCAACGTTTTGCCGCTTTTCATGTGCTTTAAAGGCGATTCGAATCTACCTCCTGAAATCTGTTTCCTGCAATTCTGCCTTGATTTCAAATCCTCTTCTTTGCCTTCCCTCAATATATTTGTGGACGAGAGTTATCATTTATAACTCTGCAGGTTTGTGAATTGCAGTGCCCTGAAACTCCATTTTACAAGACGGTTTTTCGGGAGCCGGCCGCAAAAGCGCAGGATGGCTTCAAGCCCTGTTCTGGTTCAGGGGGGCAGGCTGAGCCTTTGGTTAATTCTTCTTCCTGAGGGGAAAATAGAGTGACCTGTGCCTGTCCCAACACCAAGAGCTAGTCTCTCATTGGTTCCCCGTCTTCCCGTTCATCCTCAGGACAAATTGCAACCTGTACGGAGCAGGAGGTTAAAGGTGCTGATGCTCCAAGTAGGGAGATTGCTAGTAAAGTGGCTGGAATGACGAACCCGAGCACAAGGAGATGAGAAATGAGGTGCGTTTTAGAAAACTTTCCCCATCACACGGTGTACCATCTTCTGGGTTTCTCTTGCATGTTTTCGATGTAGGAAGATGCCCTTGAACCTGGAGATTTGGGACCCATGCGATGGGTAGCACGCAGTATTACTTTAAAGGGTCTGCGTTTGCTCACCCAACCTCACCAAACCTCTCAGCCCCAAGAGTGTCCACCCTTATGTCTCATCCAGCTGTGGGTCTAGATATGGTCAATCCAGGTTGCATCACAGCCCCTGAACGAATTGTGTAAGAATTTCTCTCTCTTTCCCTGTCTTTGTTTCATGGGTTTTTAAAAGTAATTTATTTTTATAATGGGGTTTAGCTGCTTTTCACGGCTGTGTTTATGCCGCTTTACACCCACTTGACACACTAACAGAGAGATATCAATACATAGGTTTTAAGATTATTACTAGTCAGATATATTCTTGTGCGGTGAATCGGGCGTGTTGAGTCCAGTTCTCTGAGCAAGGAGTAGGTCTTGTCTATTCCATATTGGGTTTATGGAACGGTATCTGAGCTAATTTGAAACTCTTGTTTTATGTATCACCCCACCTCACCTTTCCCGTTAAGCAGCCATAGTGGGTTTTCTGCATGTGTGACTCTGTTCTGTTTTGTAATTCAGTTCAAGTGTAACGGTTTTTACATTCCCTCTATAAGTGACACCTTATGAGAAGTGTCCTTTTCTGTGTGACTTATTTCACTTAGAATCGTCTTACCTAAATCCACTCATCATGCTGCTACTAGCCTTATGACATTGATTTCATGGCTGAGTGATATTCCATTGTACATAAGGACCACAACTTTTTTATCCATTTTTCGCTTTCCTGGGATATTTAAGGTGGAAGGAAGTGGAGGTCCTTGTCAACAGAGCAGCCCTAAACTTTGGGGTGCTTGTGTCTTGCTGATTTTCAATTTTCCCACTTTATCCCCCCATGCGTGGAAGTGCCCTATGCTCTCTAAGCTGTGTTTTTTAGATGTTTCCGGACACACCGTACACTTCTCCAGAGTGGCTGTTGGCAATTTACATCCCGCCCATCAGTGTAGCAAGGCTCCCATTTCTCCATGGCCTGCCCTGCATTTCTGGTTTTGACACTTTTTTCAGCATGGCCCTTTTGACCGATGGGAAGCGAGACTTCTTTGTAGCGCTGATTTGCCTTTCCAGGTTGCTTGGTTGGCCAAAAAGGGCGTATGCGTTTTTTCCTGAATATATTCAGGAAAAAACGCATACGCCCTTTTTGGCCAAGGGCATCATTGTCAACGTTTTGCCGCTTTTCATGTGCTTTAAAGGCGATTCGAATCTACCTCCTGAAATCTGTTTCCTGCAATTCTGCCTTGATTTCAAATCCTCTTCTTTGCCTTCCCTCAATATATTTGTGGACGATAGTTATCATTTATAACTCTGCAGGTTTGTGAATTGCAGTGCCCTGAAGCTCCATTTTACAAGTCGCTTTTTCGGGAGCCGGCCGCAAAAGCGCAGGATGGCTTCAGGCCCTGTTCTGGTTCCGGGGGGCAGGCTGAGCCTGTGGTTAATTCTTCTTCCTGATGGGAAAATAGAGTGACCTGTGCCTGTCCCAACACCAAGAGCTAGTCTCTCATTGGTTCCCCGTCTTCCCGTTCATCCTCAGGACAAATTGCAACCTGTACGGAGCAGGAGGTTAAAGGTGCTGATGCTCCAAGTAGGGAGATTGCTAGTAAAGTGGCTGGAATGGCGAACCCGAGCACAAGGAGATGAGAAATGAGGTGCGTTTTAGAAACCTTTCCCCATCACACGGTGTACCATCTTCTGGGTTTCTCATGCATGTTTTCGATGTAGGAAGATGCCCTTGAACCTGGAGATTTGGGACCCATGCGATGGGTAGCACGCAGTATTACTTTAAAGGGTCTGCGTTTGCTCACCCAACCTCACCAAACCTCTCAGCCCCAAGAGTGTCCACCCTTATGTCTCATCCAGCTGTGGGTCTAGATATGGTCAATCCAGGTTGCATCACAGCCCCTGAACGAATTGTGTAGGAATTTCTCTCTCTTTCCCTGTCTTTGTTTCATGGGTTTTTAAAAGTAATTTATTTTTATAATGGGGTTTAGCTGCTTTTCACGGCTATGTTTATGCCGCTTTACACCCACTTGACCCACTAACAGAGAGATATCAATTCATAGGTTTTAAGATTATTACTAGTCAGATATATTCTTGTGCGGTGAATCGGGCGTGTTGAGTCCAGTTCTCTGATCAAGGAGTAGGTCTTGTCTATTACATATTGGGTTTATGGAACGGTATCTGAGCTAATTTGAAACTCTTGTTTTATGTATCACCCCACCTCACCTTTCCCGTTAAGCAGCCATAGTGTGTTTTCTGCATGTGTGACTCTGTTCTGTTTTGTAATTCAGTTCAAGTGTAACGGTTTTTACATTCCCTCTATAAGTGACACCTTATGAGAAGTGTCCTTTTCTGTGTGACTTATTTCACTTAGAATCGTCTTACCTAAATCCACTCATCATGCTGCTACTAGCCTTATGACATTGATTTCATGGCTGAGTGATATTCCATTGTACATAAGGACCACAACTTTTTTATCCATTTTTCGCTTTCCTGGGATATTTAAGGTGGAAGGAAGTGGAGGTCCTTGTCAACAGAGCAGCCCTAAACTTTGGGGTGCTTGTGTCTTGCTGATTTTCAGTTTTCCCACTTTATCCCCCCATGCGTGGAAGTGCCCTATGCTCTCTAAGCTGTGTTTTTTAGATGTTTCATTATACACCATTCCCTTCTCCAGAGTGGCTGTTGGCAATTTACATCCCGCCCATCAGTGTAGCAAGGCTCCCATTTCTCCATGGCCTGCCCTGCATTTCTGGTTTTGACACTTTTTTCAGCATGGCCCTTTTGACCGATGGGAAGCGAGACTTCTTTGTAGCGCTGATTTGCCTTTCCAGGTTGCTTGGTTGGCCAAAAAGGGCGTATGCGTTTTTTCCTGAATATATTCAGGAAAAAACGCATACGCCCTTTTTGGCCAAGGGCATCATTGTCAACGTTTTGCCGCTTTTCATGTGCTTTAAAGGCGATTCGAATCTACCTCCTGAAATCTGTTTCCTGCAATTCTGCCTTGATTTCAAATCGTCTTCTTTGCCTTCCCTCAATATATTTGTGGACGAGAGTTATCATTTATAACTCTGCAGGTTTGTGAATTGCAGTGCCCTGAAGCTCCATTTTACAAGTCGCTTTTTCGGGAGCCGGCCGCAAAAGCGCAGGATGGCTTCAGGCCCTGTTCTGGTTCCGGGGGGCAGGCTGAGCCTGTGGTTAATTCTTCTTCCTGATGGGAAAATAGAGTGACCTGTGCCTGTCCCAACACCAAGAGCTATTCTCTCATTGGTTCCCCGTCTTCCCGCTCATCCTCAAGACAAATTGCAACCTGTACGGAACAGGAGGTTAAAGGTGCTGATGCTCCAAGTAGGGAGATAGCTAGTAAAGTGGCTGGAATGGCCAACCCGAGCACAAGGAGATGAGAAATGAGGTGCGTTTTAGAAACCTTTCCCCATCACACGGTGTACCATCTTCTGGGTTTCTCATGCATGTTTTCGATGTAGGAAGATGCCCTTGAACCTGGAGATTTGGGACCCATGCGATGGGTAGCACGCTGTATTACTTTAAAGGGTCTGCGTTTGCTCACCCAACCTCACCAAACCTCTCAGCCCCAAGAGTGTCCACCCTTATGTCTCATCCAGCTGTGGGTCTAGATATGGTCAATCCAGGTTGCATCACAGCCCCTGAACGAATTGTGTAAGAATTTCTCTCTCTTTCCCTGTCTTTGTTTCATGGGTTTTTTAAAGTAATTTATTTTTATAATGGGGTTTAGCTGCTTTTCACAGCTGTGTTTATGCTGCTTTACACCCACTTGACACACTAACAGAGAGATATCAATACATAGGTTTTAAGATTATTACTAGTCAGATATATTCTTGTGCGGTGAATCGGGCGTGTTGAGTCCAGTTCTCTGAGCAAGGAGTAGGTCTTGTCTGTTACATATTGGGTTTATGGAACGGTATCTGAGCTAATTTGAAACTCTTGTTTTATGTATCACCCCACCTCACCTTTCCCGTTAAGCAGCCATAGTGTGTTTTCTGCATGTGTGACTCTGTTCTGTTTTGTAATTCAGTTCAAGTGTAACGGTTTTTACATTCCCTCTATATTGACACCTTATGAGAAGTGTCCTTTTCTGTGTGACTTATTTCTCTTAGAATCGTCGTACCTAAATCCACTCATCATGCTGCTACTAGCATTATGACATTGATTTCATGGCTGAGTGATATTCCATTGTTCATAAGGACCACCACTTCTTTATCCATTTTTCGCTTTCTTGGGATATTTAAGGTGGAATGAAGTGGAGGTCCTTGTCAACAGAGCAGCCCTAAACTTTAGGGTGCCTGTGTCTTGCTGATTATCAATTTTCCCACTTTATACCCCCATGCGTGGAAGTGCCCTATGCTCTCTAAGCTGTGTTTTTTAGATATTTCAGGACACACCGTACACTTCTCCAGAGTGGCTGTTGGCAATTTACATCCCGCCCATCAGTGTATCAAGGCTCCCATTTCTCCATTGCCTGTCCTGCATTTCTGGTTTTGACACTTTTTTCAGCATGGCCCTTTTGACCGATGGGAAGCGAGACTTCTTTGTAGCGCTGATTTGCCTTTCCAGGTTGCTTGGTTGGCCAAAAAGGGCGTATGCGTTTTTTCCTGAATATATTCAGGAAAAAACGCATACGCCCTTTTTGGCCAAGGGCATCATTGTCAACGTTTTGCCGCTTTTCATGTGCTTTAAAGGCGATTCGAATCTACCTCCTGAAATCTGTTTCCTGCAATTCTGCCTTGATTTCAAATCCTCTTCTTTGCCTTCCCTCAATATATTTGTGGACGAGAGTTATCATTTATACCTCTGCAGGTTTGTGAATTGCAGTGCCCTGAAGCTCCATTTTACAACTCGCTTTTTTGGGAGCTGGCCTCAAAAGCGCAGGATGGCTTTAGGCCCTGTTCTGGTTCTGGGGGGCAGGCTGAACCTGTGGTTAATTCTTCTTCCTGATGGGAAAATAGAGTGACCTGTGCCTGTCCCAACACCAAGAGCTAGTCTCTCATTGGTTCCCCGTCTTCCCGTTCATCCTCAGGACAAATTGCAACCTGTACGGAACAGGAGGTTAAAGGTGCTGATGCTCCAAGTAGGGAGATTGCTAGTAAAGTGGCTGGAATGGCGAACCCGAGCACAAGGAGATGAGAAATGAGGTGCGTTTTAGAAACCTTTCCCCATCACACGGTGTACCATCTTCTGGGTTTCTCATGCATGTTTTCGATGTAGGAAGATGCCCTTGAACCTGGAGATTTGGGACCCATGCGATGGGTAGCACGCAGTATTAATTTAAAGGGTCTGCGTTTGCTCACCCAACCTCACCAAACCTCTCAGCCCCAAGAGTGTCCACCCTTATGTCTCATCCAGCTGTGGGTCTAGATATGGTCAATCCAGGTTGCATCACAGCCCCTGAACGAATTGTGTAAGAATTTCTCTCTCTTTCCCTGTCTTTGTTTCATGGGTTTTTAAAAGTAATTTATTTTTATAATGGGGTTTAGCTGCTTTTCACAGCTGTGTTTATGCCGCTTTACACCCACTTGACACACTAACAGAGAGATATCAATACATAGGTTTTAAGATTATTACTAGTCAGATATATTCTTGTGCGGTGAATCGGGCGTGTTGAGTCCAGTTCTCTGAGCAAGGAGTAGGTCTTGTCTGTTACATATTGGGTTTATGGAACGGTATCTGAGCTAATTTGAAACTCTTATTTTATGTATCACCCCACCTCACCTTTCCCGTTAAGCAGCCATAGTGTGTTTTCTGCATGTGTGACTCTGTTCTGTTTTGTAATTCAGTTCAAGTGTAACGGTTTTTACCTTCCCTCTATAAGTGACACCTTAAGAGAAGTGTCCTTTTCTGTGTGACTTATTTCACTTAGAATCGTCGTACCTAAATCCACTCATCATGCTGCTACTAGCCTTATGACATTGATTTCATCGCTGAGTGATATTCCATTGTACATAAGGACCACAACTTTTTTATCCATTTTTTGCTTTCCTGGGATATCTAAGGTGGAATGAAGTGGAGGTCCTTGTCAACAGAGCAGCCCTAAACTTTGGGGTGCTTGTGTCTTGCTGATTTTCAATTTTCCCACTTTATAACCCCATGCGTGGAAGTGATCTATGCTCTCTAAGTTGTGTTTTTTAGATGTTTCAGTACACACCGTTCCCTTCTCCAGAGTGGCTGTTGGCAATTTACATCCCGCCCATCAGTGTAGCATGGCTCCCATTTCTCCATGGCCTGTCCTGCATTTCTGGTTTTGACACTTTTTTCAGCATGGGCCTTTTGACCGATGGGAAGCGAGACTTCTTTGTAGCGCTGATTTGCCTTTCCAGGTTGCTTGGTTGGCCAAAAAGGGCGTAAGCGTTTTTTCCTGAATATATTCAGGAAATAACGCTTACGCCCTTTTTGGCCAAGGGCATCATTGTCAAAGTTTTGCGCTTTTCATGTGCTTTAAAGGCGATTCAAATCTACCTCCTGAAATCTGTTTCCTGCAATTCTGCCTTGCTTTCAAATCCTCTTCTTTGCCTTCCCTCAATATATTTGTGGACGAGAGTTATCATTTATAACTCTGCAGGTTTGTGAATTGCAGTGCCCTGAAGCTCCATTTTACAACTCGCTTTTTTGGGAGCTGGCCGCAAAAGCGCAGGATGGCTTCAGGCCCTGTTCTGGTTCCGAAGGGCAGGCTGAGCCTGTGGTTAATTCTTCTTCCTGATGGGAAAATAGAGTGACCTGTGCCTGTCCCAACACCAAGAGCTAGTCTCTCATTGGTTCCCCGTCTTCCAGTTCATCCTCAGGACAAATTGCAACCTGTACGGAACAGGAGGTTAAAGGTGCTGATGCTCCAAGTAGGGAGATTGCTAGTAAAGTGGCTGGAATGGCGAACCCGAGCACAAGGAGATGAGAAATGAGGTGCGTTTTAGAAACCTTTCCCCATCAAACGGTGTACCATCTTCTGGGTTTCTCATGCATGTTTTCGATGTAGGAAGATGCCCTTGAACCTGGAGATTTGGGACCCATGCGATGGGTAGCACGCAGTATTACTTTAAAGGGTCTGCGTTTGCTCACCCAACCTCACCAAACCTCTCAGCCCCAAGAGTGTCTACCCTTATGTCTCATCCAGCTGTGGATCTAGATATGGTCAATCCAGGTTGCATCACAGCCCCTGAACGAATTGTGTAAGAATTTCTCTCTCTTTCCCTGTCTTTGTTTCATGGGTTTTTAAAAGTAATTTATTTTTATAATGGGGTTTAGCTGCTTTTCACGGCTGTGTTTATGCCGCTTTACACCCACTTGACACACTAACAGAGAGATATCAATTCATAGGTTTTAAGATTATTACTAGTCAGATATATTCTTGTGCGGTGAATCGGGCGTGTTGAGTCCAGTTCTCTGAGCAAGGAGTAGGTATTGTCTGTTACATATTGGGTTTATGGAACGGTATCTGAGCTAATTTGAAACTCTTGTTTTATGTATCACCCCACCTCACCTTTCCCGTTAAGCAGCCATAGTGTGTTTTCTGCATGTGTGACTCTGTTCTGTTTTGTAATTCAGTTCAAGTGTAACGGTTTTTACATTCCCTCTATATTGACACCTTATGAGAAGTGTCCTTTTCTGTGTGACTTACTTCACTTAGAATCGTCGTACCTAAATCCACTCATCATGCTGCTACTAGCATTATGACATTGATTTCATGGCTGAGTGATATTCCATTGTTCATAAGGACCACCACTTCTTTATCCATTTTTCGCTTTCTTGGGATATTTAAGGTGGAATGAAGTGGAGGTCCTTGTCAACAGAGCAGCCCTAAACTTTAGGGTGCCTGTGTCTTGCTGATTATCAATTTTCCCACTTTATACCCCCATGCGTGGAAGTGCCCTATGCTCTCTAAGCTGTGTTTTTTAGATATTTCAGGACACACCGTACACTTCTCCAGAGTGGCTGTTGGCAATTTACATCCCGCCCATCAGTGTATCAAGGCTCCCATTTCTCCATTGCCTGTCCTGCATTTCTGGTTTTGACACTTTTTTCAGCATGTTCCTTTTGACCGATGGGAAGCGAGACTTCTTTGGAGCGCTGATTTGCCTTTCCAGGTTGCTTGGTTGGCCAAAAAGGGCGTATGCGTTTTTTCCTGAATATATTCAGGAAAAAACGCATACGCCCTTTTTGGCCAAGGGCATCATTGTCAACGTTTTGCCGCTTTTCATGTGCTTTAAAGGCGATTCGAATCTACCTCCTGAAATCTGTTTCCTGCAATTCTGCCTTGATTTCAAATCCTCTTCTTTGCCTTCCCTCAATATATTTGTGGACGAGAGTTATCATTTATACCTCTGCAGGTTTGTGAATTGCAGTGCCCTGAAGCTCCATTTTACAACTCGCTTTTTTGGGAGCTGGCCTCAAAAGCGCAGGATGGCTTTAGGCCCTGTTCTGGTTCTGGGGGGCAGGCTGAACCTGTGGTTAATTCTTCTTCCTGATGGGAAAATAGAGTGACCTGTGCCTGTCCCAACACCAAGAGCTAGTCTCTCATTGGTTCCCCATCTTCCCGCTCATCCTCAGGACAAATTGCAACCTGTACGGAACAGGAGGTTAAAGGTGCTGATGCTCCAAGTAGGGAGATTGCTAGTAAAGTGGCTGGAATGGCGAACCCGAGCACAAGGAGATGAGAAATGAGGTGCGTTTTAGAAACCTTTCCCCATCACACGGTGTACCATCTTCTGGGTTTCTCATGCATGTTTTCGATGTAGGAAGATGCCCTTGAACCTGGAGATTTGGGACCCATGCGATGGGTAGCACGCAGTATTACTTTAAAGGGTCTGCGTTTGCTCACCCAACCTCACCAAACCTCTCAGCCCCAAGAGTGTCCACCCTTATGTCTCATCCACCTGTAGGTCTAGGTATGGTCAATCCAGGTTGCATCACAGCCCCTGAACGAATTGTGTAAGAATTTCTCTCTCTTTCCCTGTCTTTGTTTCATGGGTTTTTAAAAGTAATTTATTTTTATAATGGGGTTTAGCTGCTTTTCACAGCTGTGTTTATGCCGCTTTACACCCACTTGACACACTAACAGAGAGATATCAATACATAGGTTTTAAGATTATTACTGGTCAGATATATTCTGGTGCGGTGAATCGGGCGTGTTGAGTCCAGTTCTCTGAGCAAGGAGTAGGTCTTGTTTGTTACATATTGGGTTTATGGAACGGTATCTGAGCTAATTTGAAACTCTTATTTTATGTATCACCCCACCTCACCTTTCCCGTTAAGCAGCCATAGTGTGTTTTCTGCATGTGTGACTCTGTTCTGTTTTGTAATTCAGTTCAAGTGTAACGGTTTTTACCTTCCCTCTATAAGTGACACCTTAAGAGAAGTGTCCTTTTCTGTGTGACTTATTTCACTTAGAATCGTCGTACCTAAATCCACTCATCATGCTGATACTAGCCTTATGACATTGATTTCATCGCTGAGTGATATTCCATTGTACATAAGGATCACAACTTTTTTATCCATTTTTTGCTTTCCTGCGATATTTAAGGTGGAAGGAAGTGGAGGTCCTTGTCAACAGAGCAGCCCTAAACTTTGGGGTTCTTGTGTCTTGCTGATTTTCAATTTTCCCACTTTATAACCCCATGCGTGGAAGTGATCTATGCTCTCTAAGCTGTGTTTTTTAGATGTTTCAGTACACACCGTTCCCTTCTCCAGAGTGGCTGTTGGCAATTTACATCCCGCCCATCAGTGTAGCAAGGCTCCCATTTCTACATGGCCTGTCCTGCATTTCTGGTTTTGAAACTTTTTTCAGCATGGCCCTTTTGACCGATGGGAAGCGAGACTTCTTTGTAGCGCTGATTTGCCTTTCCAGGTTGCTTGGTTGGCCAAAAAGGGCGTAAGCGTTTTTTCCTGAATATATTCAGGAAATAACGCTTACGCCCTTTTTGGCCAAGGGCATCATTGTCAAAGTTTTGCCGCTTTTCATGTGCTTTAAAGGCGATTCAAATCTACCTCCTGAAATCTGTTTCCTGCAATTCTGCCTTGCTTTAAAATCCTCTTCTTTGCCTTCCCTCAATATATTTGTGGACGAGAGTTATCATTTATAACTCTGCAGGTTTGTGAATTGCAGTGCCCTGAAGCTCCATTTTACAACTCGCTTTTTTGGGAGCTGGCCGCAAAAGCGCAGGATGGCTTCAGGCCCTGTTCTGGTTCCGAAGGGCAGGCTGAGCCTGTGGTTAATTCTTCTTCCTGATCGGAAAATAGAGTGACCTGTGCCTGTCCCAACACCAAGAGCTAGTCTCTCATTGGTTCCCCGTCTTCCAGTTCATCCTCAGGACAAATTGCAACCTGTACGGAACAGGAGGTTAAAGGTGCTGATGCTCCAAGTAGGGAGATTGCTAGTAAAGTGGCTGGAATGGCCAACCCGAGCACAAGGAGATGAGAAATGAGGTGCGTTTTAGAAACCTTTCCCCATCAAACGGTGTACCATCTTCTGGGTTTCTCATGCATGTTTTCGATGTAGGAAGATGCCCTTGAACCTGGAGATTTGGGACCCATGCGATGGGTAGCACGCAGTATTACTTTAAAGGGTCTGCCTTTGCTCACCCAACCTCACCAAACCTCTCAGCCCCAAGAGTGTCTACCCTTATGTCTCATCCAGCTGTGGATCTAGATATGGTCAATCCAGGTTGCATCACAGCCCCTGAACGAATTGTGTAAGAATTTCTCTCTCTTTCCCTGTCTTTGTTTCATGGGTTTTTAAAAGTAATTTATTTTTATAATGGGGTTTAGCTGCTTTTCACGGCTGTGTTTATGCCGCTTTATACCCACTTGACACACTAACAGAGAGATATCAATTCATAGGTTTTAAGATTATTACTAGTCAGATATATTCTTGTGCGGTGAATCGGGCGTGTTGAGTCCAGTTCTCTGAGCAAGGAGTAGGTCTTGTCTGTTACATATTGGGTTTATGGAACGGTATCTGATCTAATTTGAAACTCTTGTTTTATGTATCACCCCACCTCACCTTTCCCGTTAAGCAGCCATAGTGTGTTTTCTGCATGTGTGACTCTGTTCTGTTTTGTAATTCAGTTCAAGTGTAACGGTTTTTACATTCCCTCTATATTGACACCTTATGAGAAGTGTCCTTTTCTGTGTGACTTATTTCACTTAGAATCGTCGTACCTAAATCCACTCATCATGCTGCTACTAGCATTATGACATTGATTTCATGGCTGAGTGATATTCCATTGTTCATAAGGACCACCACTTCTTTATCCATTTTTCGCTTTCTTGGGATATTTAAGGTGGAATGAAGTGGAGGTCCTTGTCAACAGAGCAGCCCTAAACTTTAGGGTGCCTGTGTCTTGCTGATTATCAATTTTCCCACTTTATACCCCCATGCGTGGAAGTGCCCTATGCTCTCTAAGCTGTGTTTTTTAGATATTTCAGGACACACCGTACACTTCTCCAGAGTGGCTGTTGGCAATTTACATCCCGCCCATCAGTGTATCAAGGCTCCCATTTCTCCATTGCCTGTCCTGCATTTCTGGTTTTGACACTTTTTTCAGCATGTTCCTTTTGACCGATGGGAAGCGAGACTTCTTTGTAGCGCTGATTTGCCTTTCCAGGTTGCTTGGTTGGCCAAAAAGGGCGTATGCGTTTTTTCCTGAATATATTCAGGAAAAAACGCATACGCCCTTTTTGGCCAAGGGCATCATTGTCAACGTTTTGCCGCTTTTCATGTGCTTTAAAGGCGATTCGAATCTACCTCCTGAAATCTGTTTCCTGCAATTCTGCCTTGATTTCAAATCCTCTTCTTTGCCTTCCCTCAATATATTTGTGGACGAGAGTTATCATTTATACCTCTGCAGGTTTGTGAATTGCAGTGCCCTGAAGCTCCATTTTACAACTCGCTTTTTTGGGAGCTGGCCTCAAAAGCGCAGGATGGCTTTAGGCCCTGTTCTGGTTCTGGGGGGCAGGCTGAACCTGTGGTTAATTCTTCTTCCTGATGGGAAAATAGAGTGACCTGTGCCTGTCCCAACACCAAGAGCTAGTCTCTCATTGGTTCCCCGTCTTCCCGCTCATCCTCAGGACAAATTGCAACCTGTACGGAACAGGAGGTTAAAGGTGCTGATGCTCCAAGTAGGGAGATTGCTAGTAAAGTGGCTGGAATGGCGAACCCGAGCACAAGGAGATGAGAAATGAGGTGCGTTTTAGAAACCTTTCCCCATCACACGGTGTACCATCTTCTGGGTTTCTCATGCATGTTTTCGATGTAGGAAGATGCCCTTGAACCTGGAGATTTGGGACCCATGCGATGGGTAGCACGCAGTATTACTTTAAAGGGTCTGCGTTTGCTCACCCAACCTCACCAAACCTCTCAGCCCCAAGAGTGTCTACCTTATGTCTCATCCAGCTGTGGATCTAGATATGGTCAATCCAGGTTGCATCACAGCCCCTGAACGAATTGTGTAAGAATTTCTCTTTCTTTCCCTGTCTTTGTTTCATGGGTTTTTAAAAGTAATTTATTTTTATAATGGGGTTTAGCTGCTTTTCACGGCTGTGTTTATGCCGCTTTACACCCACTTGACACACTAACAGAGAGATATCAATTCATAGGTTTTAAGATTATTACTAGTCAGATATATTCTTGTGTGGTGAATCGGGCGTGTTGAGTCCAGTTCTCTGAGCAAGGAGTAGGTCTTGTCTGTTACATATTGGGTTTATGGAACGGTATCTGAGCTAATTTGAAACTCTTATTTTATGTATCACCCCACCTCACCTTTCCCGTTAAGCAGCCATAGTGTGTTTTCTGCATGTGTGACTCTGTTCTGTTTTGTAATTCAGTTCAAGTGTAACGGTTTTTACCTTCCCTCTATAAGTGACACCTTAAGAGAAGTGTCCTTTTCTGTGTGACTTATTTCACTTAGAATCGTCGTACCTAAATCCACTCATCATGCTGCTACTAGCCTTATGACATTGATTTCATCGCTGAGTGATATTCCATTGTACATAAGGACCACAACTTTTTTATCCATTTTTTGCTTTCCTGGGATATTTAAGGTGGAATGAAGTGGAGGTCCTTGTCAACAGAGCAGCCCTAAACTTTGGGGTGCTGTGTCTTGCTGATTATCAATTTTCCCACTTTATACCCCCATGCGTGGAAGTGCCCTATGCTCTCTAAGCTGTGTTTTTTAGATATTTCAGGACACACCGTACCCTTCTCCAGAGTGGCTGTTGGCAATTTACATCCCGCCCATCAGTGTAGCAAGGCTCCCATTTCTACATGGCCTGTCCTGCATTTCTGGTTTTGAAACTTTTTTCAGCATGGCCCTTTTGACCGATGGGAAGCGAGACTTCTTTGTAGCGCTGATTTGCCTTCCAGGTTGCTTGGTTGGCCAAAAAGGGCGTAAGCGTTTTTTTCCTGAATATATTCAGGAAATAACGCTTACGCCCTTTTTGGCCAAGGGCATCATTGTCAACGTTTTGCCGCTTTTCATGTGCTTTAAAGGCGATTCAAATCTACCTCCTGAAATCTGTTTCCTGCAATTCTGCCTTGCTTTCAAATCCTCTTCTTTGCCTTCCCTCAATATATTTGTGGACGAGAGTTATCATTTATAACTCTGCAGGTTTGTGAATTGCAGTGCCCTGAAGCTCCATTTTACAAACTCGCTTTTTTGGGAGCTGGCCGCAAAAGCGCAGGATGGCTTCAGGCCCTGTTCTGGTTCCGAAGGGCAGGCTGAGCCTGTGGTTAATTCTTCTTCCTGATGGGAAAATAGAGTGACCTGTGCCTGTCCCAACACCAAGAGCTAGTCTC